>NC_056739.1:1896926368-1897226368 GCF_019279795.1 Protopterus annectens | reverse complement strand
GTTTCATCCGTGGAAGCAAGAAATGAGGCTCGTCTGGTGTGTGAGCAAACCGCTGCATCTGAAAACCCTGGCAGAATGCTACCAGTGGGAGAAACAGTGTAGACCAGCAAAGTGTACTCGTGACACAACAACAGGTCTGTCCCTGCCGGGATGCACCAAAACAAATAGCCTCCCCCAGGCCAGAACCCAGGACCATGCACACCCTACACAAAACAATTTACCACTAAGCCATGCCAGACATGCAGAAATTGTATGTTGTCAGAAACATAACCCCAGCCCAGTCATGCAACAGTACAGAGAATATATACCTTTAGCTAGATGGACGTGTGTCTGCAAATATATCACTAACTAAATGGATACAACATGTCTATAGATGTAGTCACACACACACACACATATATATATATATATATATATATATATATATATATATATATATATATATATATATACATACATATATATATATGTATATATATATATATATATATATATATATATATATATATATATATATATATATATATATATATATATATATATATATATATATATATATATATATATATATATATATATATATATATATATATATATATATATATATATATATATATATATCTATATATATATATATATATATATATATATATATATATATATATATATATATATAAATATCCAGAGATATACACATATAAATACAAATATATGAACAGATATGCATGCAAATGCTGACAACTACACACACACACACACATATATATATATATATATATATATATATATATATATATACATAATGTCCACATATACACATCAAGTGACATATGTACGCAGCTATATGTCTCCATAGGTATATTCTGACATAGTTAGACATATGTATCAGAGGTGGATGAAGGGAAGGCTCAAATGTATGTGGACTAAACTAATGAAGAACTTGCAGAAGGTTGCATCAAGACAGTAATATGGAGGAATACCAAGATGTGCAGAAAGGGAAATGTGTGGAGGTGTGGTATGGCAGGGCTAGCAACTGCAGAATGGATGGATGCTGAGTGCATGGAGTTCGGGGGCCAGGGAAAGGGAGCATGGGTATGACATTAATGTAGGAATATGCAACTTACGCAGAGATGCAATAGTGTAGTGGGCAGAGCATCCGCCTATCACACATATTCTCGGTTTGGGTCCCACTGCAGCACATTCCATTTCCCGTGTGAAATCAGTATAACATGATCATTTTGCTGTATAACCTATTAAATGACATTTACACTTGAACAGGAGTACGGAACTACACATAGCCCACTCACTATTCATAGCACATGAGACGACACACAGATATGTATACGCAGACAACTTGTAATGGTGTATTTTACAATAATGTATGCCATTACCAACAGCACAATGATCTGCACTTATGTAATCAGTGAGGAATTCAAGGCCCATACAGAAAAGTACATGCAGACAGTGCAGATATATAGCATACTATGCTGTCCAGGACAGGCCCGTCAATTCGTACTACTGTGGCCAAAAGATTTGCCATCAAGATAGATAGCAATAACCAATAACTGATGTAGGTCAGCAGCTGCCAGTTACACCCTGTAGTCAAGGCCTAGGGGGACAATTATTACCTGTGATAATGTCTATGTCACCTGTATGGATGCTGACCAACAAATGTCATGGGCATCCACGATATTACTGGGATGATAGCAGGAATGCTAGCAGTATATTATGATAGGCCAATACCGAACAACCCCTAACCATATCACAGCAGGACAAAGCCAGCCATATATGTGGAGGACGGAGGCAGGAACACAGGGCCATACCTGTAATATTGTAGTTACACACCCTGCACATTGCTGGTGTTACAGGATTCGATGCAACATACCCTTATGCAGGAATAACACATCAGGAACAGAACTGGAAGTAGCCATGTACTGATAGCACGCAACAGACAGATTGCTGGGGATATATCTAGGACAAGCCCTGTGTGGTGCACAGGCAAAAGCAAACAGACAATCCACTGGCCATCATGTGGATAGGCCCACTGTTGAGAGCTATGCAGACAGACTGCATTCCATCCTAAACTACTATGTACACGTAAACACTGCAAGACTAGTAATATACAAAGCACATAACAACACCACTCATTCTGTCTCTAGGTCTGGAATAACCTAAGAATGTGTAGTTGTCCTGTGTCTGCAAGTCTCACTGTAGTAGGTACCACAACCTGCTGTCTGTAACACTGCTGCCAACATACAGGAAGGATGTCCTCCATACTGGAAAGGTGAAGGGACAATGCCCACATGAGTATGCATTTTATAGTACTGGATTGCCATGATGATGGTTAACAGAATCACTACACAGCAGGCTGCATGCAGTCAGCAGCTGTTGCACACTGAATGGCGCAGAGCCCATGACCTGATCATGTGCATCACCTACAAAAGCCATGCTGTAATCCATTCAAACCAACTCATTTGTTCTACTGGACAGGGAGAGAGAGAGAGATAAAGAGAGATAAAAAAAAAAGAGGAAACCAACCAAAGAAAAAAGGATATTGAAAACATACGTATACCGCGGAACTTAAACAGTGGGCTACACAGTACTACAGGGAAGGCTTCACATCCGTCCAAACACTAAAAGGTATGTAAAACACAACTGTATGTAATTTAATGTAGGATGTGGTATAGATTAATAGGATGCATGTTGTAGAATGTTTGATATGTGCCATCTGTAGTTGTCCTTGTAATGATGTCCCACTGAACAACTGCACTGAACAATACTGTCTGTCTCAGTAAGCAGTGGGACATACCTGCCAACTGTGCAGGTCAGCAATGAATGACAAAGATGTCAGCCATAATATCTGTGTATGTTATGTTAGTGTGGAGAGTAGCTGTTGGTGGATGTACCGCCGTTATGATAGATACGTGTGTCAGTGCACAGCACTTGCAGGACAGTCATGTGAATGTGTAATGTAGCATGCACAAATGCAATAGGTGTGTAATAGGCATAACAGCAATCTCACACCATAGTTACCACCCTAATGTTAGGTTGTGTTCACATGTGGCACCTGTCTGTGTTGCAGCAAGGCAGAACAGTGCAGCTGTGAATGAAAAACTGTTACAGACTGTGGACCAGATTTCTGTATGCACTCCACATATCTGTGTGATATGGACTGTGACATGTATGTGTACAGGTACAGACACTCATATAAACATAGGTATATCAACAACGTACAACATATATCTATACATATATGTACGTAGATGTATATTTATACATATATATATATATATATATATATATATATATATATATATATATATATATATATATATATATATATATAATGGCACTGACAATGGTATGCAGGTGCAATAGTCTGTAATAGGCCAGCAAAGATAAGTGTCCCCACAGGGAGCATGGCTACAAACACATAGCACAAAGCATGGCACATACACATAGCACAAATCTCGGTACTATACAACATATGTCCCAATGGTAGGTAAGCAGCTGACATAACAATTGTGGTCTGTGAATGTGTTGTTGCAGCTGATATGGTGGGGGGAGACATATATGTGTATTAAGAACTATGGTAACCCAGATGTATGGGTGGCTCATACCTGTTTCCATCTTTATGTCTTCCAGGAATCATGTCGCATTGTCGCCTTCCCACGTACAGTGCTGCAGAAATGGCTATCATCACTGACCACATGGTACAGCACTATGTATTTCTTTTTGGCCAGACAGCCCATGACCAGCAGGAGAGGACCGTCCTGTGGAATGAGCTAGTCCACAGGGTCAATGATGTCGGACTGCAGAAATGCAGCTATGAGCAGGTCTGGCATCATTGCACTAACCTGCTTCGCCATGTATGTCAGTGTGCAGCTGACATAAGGTGGGACTACCTCTCAACAGCGGGGGGGGCAACCCACCCATCCACCCCTCAACCGTGTGGAGGAACATCTCAGCAGCCTAGTGGCACCTGTCTGCCTGCAACATCAACATTTGGCAGGCCACATTTCGGAGGTGGGTGCCAATGATGCACCTGCTGAAGAGCATGCAGGTAAGGCCCCAGTACACATCGGTACACCACTTTTGTGTATGCATCTGCAGCTGTACAGGTACATCATGCAGAACTGTGATGTCATATACTTTGTCTGCTGCTGTGTAGTAGAAGTAAATAGTTGTGTAGAAGCTGTAATATTGTGTAATTCTACTGTTGATGTAACCTAATGCTGCATTCACCTGTTATGAATGCCACAGCTGTGGCCACTAACATCAGCTTTCTTGCACTACTATGTAGGTCCCTCCACATTACAACCACAGCAGCAGCCTGTAGCCAGTGAGTATGGTTCATGTTCATGCATGATGATTAACTGAGCATGTAATAGCTATGGACTGTCCCCCATGCACACATCTAACACACCTACCCATACTGCACACTGTACATGTTCACATTTTGTTGCTGAGAAATGCACTGCATCACAGTAGAAACCATGCTGGGGTATCGGAAGGGTACAACAAACACATGCAATATGACTAACATCCTGTCAATGTGTAATGTGTCCACAGGGATGTGCCATGTGGCAGGACACACGGCCTACAGTAGGGACATGTGTGACTCAACATCACCATGGCTGCAGCTGCACACAAGCAGGTTAAGTAAACATTGCAGATGTAACCCTGACCCCACAGCACTTGTCACAGCAGTGTGTGCACTCCAAGGGATGTGCACATGTGTAGACCTTGCAACCATGCAGAGGTCTAAGATGTGTAGGGCACCCTTCACAGCCATGGTAAGGTCCGCTGGTCGTCAGTGTAATAGTCATGTACTGGTCATACATACACTGCTGATGTTGTGATCTGTAACACAGACATCAGGCATCCACAACTGATAGCTGTTCACATACCATCCCAGGTATGTGTTGCTACAACACACAGGGGCTGTGAGCAGTGGAGCTGACATAGCCAACACAGTACAACAGATGCATCAGTGATGTCTACACCTGCAAGGTATGGTGCACAGTACTAGGCAGGGTGCGGAACAGGCCACAGTAACACAATTTACATGGGTGCAGTGTTAACACGGGGAGGGGCCATCACCTACCAACAAAGCCCATGCCTCTCACACATGTATACTGCCACTAGCATGATGTCACTATAGTTGCACTGCATGCTATTGAGCTCCATATGTAATGCATGTTGACAGAAGGCTAATGGGAGGACTGTGTGTACAGATATTCTGCAACTCCCCATGTAGGATTGTGGGGTGCATGTGTATGACTCAGTTGTGATCGTAGGTGCAATCTAGTGGAGTGTGGATGATGCATGTCAGATGTGTGTGTGTGTGTGTGTGTGTGTGTGTGTGTGTGTGTGTGTGTGTGTGTGTGTGTGTGTGTGTGTATGTGTCCATGCATGCACAGGCGATAGTGGGAATGGTCACATGGCAGTACTTCCCCTTGGGATTGTGCTGTACATGGAGTGAGACATGGGACACCAGGACAACCTTTCAGGTATGTGAACACAGGACAGCTGATAGCATAACAAGGGCTGTAGCATGGAGCATGCATAGGGAGATGCAGGACATAACAGGTATACACATCATATTGCCAGCAGCAGATAGGTAACTGGCTACCCACGTATGCAGCACTACAAAATTTAATGGGGAATTACCACAGCACATCAGTGAGTGTATCCAGGTAGTACTGTTGTCCGCATGATGGGTCGCTTGTGCAGCAGATGTGGCATGGACTGAGCAAGACTGTAGTATGAGGCTCTGGTGTGTGACATATGTAATGAATGTAGCAGCCCCAACCATCTAGGGGCCTCGTACACTATCACTGCCCATACACAGGGTAATACAGGGAGACAGCTGTGAGGCCATGTACAACCTACTCCACCCAGGTCAGGGAGGTGATGGAGAAACAGGTCAGGTGTAGTAACCACACATGTAGGCATAGGTAGGGATGATATGTTAATGGACTGTAGTGATGCTTGTGTATTAGCAAGTGCCATACAGGAAGGGGAACATTTGTAACTGACTGTGGGACTGTCTGCAAGCACAGGGAAGGTGAGGTTGTAAGGTGGCTGTCAGTGTGAGTGTTTGTGAGTGTGTGTAGTGTTATGCACTGCTGTACAGGTCTTAACATATCTGTTTCCCCCACAAGTGGCGACGTGGGTCAGGGTCCCTCCTGCACGCATACTGAGGTATGTGTCCCTACAGACACCAATGATGATGAAGGCACAGGTGAGGCACAGGTGGGGTTGTCAGAGGCGTTCACTGCGCCAACATTTGACATCACCCTCCTAGCCACCCCAAGCCCACACACAGTTACAGTGCCCCTACAAACACCATCACATGTTGCCATAGCAGAGGGACAGTTGACACTTGGTGACTATGGCCAGGAATGTGTGGTGTCCATGCCAACTATGTCATGTCACAGTCGGCATAGCTGGATGTCCGGAAGGCCACCACATTGGCAGATGTACCGTGGTTCTCATGGGAGGACCACAGGTCATCCTGCCCCGGGCAGAAGAACCACAACTGGTACCACCAGGAGCATGTTTCAGGCTGTAATGAAGGCATAGGCACATATGGAAATGCACTCCAGATAGGTCCTGAGGCTGCAGAGGTCTGATTTCACAGCTGTAATTGGCAACCTCCATGAACTCACTGTTGCCTTCCATGAATATACTGAGGATATGGATAGACGGTGGGGTGAGACGGTTTGCCTCCTTGACCGTGGTATGTCTGTGCTAGAACGGTGTGGAGGGAGAGGTGTGATATCTGTGTGGATGTAGGCCAGAGACACCAGCAGCTGGCAGTCAACGTGGACATGCCAGGATGCACAGCTGCTCTCGTAGCAGCAGTAGCAGCCCCAGCACACCACAGGGGCTGTTGTGCACACCTCATCACAGCAGTCCATGTGTATGTGGCCCTAGCCAGACCCAGGCAGGACATGGTTCCAGCGGACATATGTCACCATTAGGGGAGAGTAGCAACTCAAGGTCTGTAGCTGCACATGCCCATGGAACCCCTGGCAGGCACAGTCAGTGTGTCCATCGCCGGAGGCACGGAACTGCACACCCTGCCAGATATGGTTGGCAGCTGTCTAACATTACCTGTGTGGGGCAGCCACATGGTGGAACTGTGTGCATGCATACCCACATACTATGCAACCACACCTAGGGCGACCCCATACTGGCACACACCATATCACCATGCCACAATCAAGGAACCACACCCCTCACCCACACACATGGTGACACATATTTGGACCACCCTCTGCCTCTGGCATACCTGCAACACACCCTGTGCATATGATGATACCTGTGCCACATCCCTGCCATGCCTAACATCACTGCAGGGACAGGCTAACATGGTTCTGATGCACACGGTGACTGTGATAGAGTGCCGCAATGTACCACAATGTAGAACATAGTCAGGGTTAATGTGTGCATAACACATGTCAGGTAGTGTAGCCATGTAGCAAAGATGCATCCCAGCTGTTGGTAACACCAATTGATATCCCGATACTGTCATCCATTTGTGCTGTAGGCATACATGTGTCAGCAGGAGGATGGTCCGCAGTCATATTCCACAGGGGTATGTCAGTGTGGTGACACCATGGCCGTGACATATGTAATGTAGAGTTGCACACATGCCACAGGTATGTAAAACAGCTATTGACCATGCACATGTGACCGATGGCCTGCTTGCACAGGTATGATCTGCACCCTTATGTCAACCTATCCACATACACACACATCCTGACTTGGTGACACTGTGTCTAGACCCCAACATGGGTATGTAGTGCTACTGAACTGTGTGGCTGTCATTACACACACAACACCATCTGTAGGGTGAGGTGTGTACCAGGACATGTGCTACATGCAGACCATCCACAGACATGTACAATATGGTAATGGGGATGTAATGTTTGTATATGGTGAATACATAGTTTGTCATAACATCATATACACATTGACTGACACATAACGGGTATTCACACATCTTAGAGACCTGGTTGTGTAGTTGATAACTAACTAGTCCATTTGTTCAATGTGTTACAGGTAGGCTGCACACAGCACATGTGTAACTGGGCCGTAGCCTATGTTCTGTTACCTGTATGGGTGATGGTGACATTGGCCACCTGAGAGTGGTACGTGGGCCATATACCAGGTGTACCATGGTGTAAAGACCATGTACACAGCACCGGCATACCTTGCTGGGTATTGTACACACTAGAACCCATCTAGATACTCTGACATACCCACTACCACACAGTGGCCACGACACAAAAACAACCCATTGCATATCACAACAGTGGTACCACAGGGATATGCATTCAATACACATGCCACAGGCACAGTAGGGTGTTGCATTGTGTTGTCACACCTATGGGTGACAGCAACATTATCCATACTACTGTGTGGCAATGTGTATTGTAATAGGGGTATATGGACTCAGACTGGTGTACCCTACAGATAAGCACACATGCACATATACACACACGTTGGATTCCCATGCCTACTGACCCATTGGTGCAACACTGTTGTGTTGGTACTGCAAAGCACATGTAGCTGTTAGGGAGTGGAGTGTAACAGGCTACATGTTACGTTAATGGGGTTGAGAGGCACCACCCACTATACAGGTTGTACGAATAGGTATCCCCCCAGCCAAACACATCCACCCTGCAATACACTACCAAGTGTTGGCAATCCCAGAACCAGGGCCAATGGCAACATGGGCATATGATGTTACCTGTACTACATCCCACCTGTATGATGTCAGGCTGTTATTGGTAACATATCATGCAATATGTTCTGGCTCCCATGGGGAATGTATTATCCAGATGCCATCAACATTACCAGGCTTCAGATACACAGACACAGATATGACATGATTTTATATATATATATATATATATATATATATATATATATATATATATATATGTACATATACATGTAACTACACATGCACACACAGTTATATGTACAGTATGAAATATAAGTGGTAGGTGCACACAATATGGAACAGCCACTATGCCTAGGGTTGACCCCTGAATGACTGGACACTGTATGTGCCACCCCATACAAATGACAATTGTTGCCTGTAACATACACCCACAGAGAGGTCATAGGCAACACAGGTTTGCTGACATGGTAACCTGTCATCGTGTACTATTATAGTTCTACATGCCATGCCATATAGATGTTCAGACACTGACAACTATATCAACGGAGTGATGCTACAGTGGACCGGTTACACTCAAACAGTAGGTTAGAAAGGTTTAGAGCTGTTGCTGTCCAGGCCAAGCCATTCACATTGTACAATAGGAAAGACACACTGGGCCACAGGATACCTAACAATCAACAGTATGTACTCCAGGTGTGTGGTTCAGCAGCCTCTATCTACAAACTGTACAAACACAGCAGGCAGGGCAGTATGGATGTCTTATGACCACATTGGTTGTAACTGCTACATAACTTGGCATAACTGACACCATCATGTGCACACCAACACACAGAACCATTTGTATGGCAGGGGGCAGTGGTCCTGCAGTACCCAGATCCATGGCAGTAATGTGCATATAGGTGAAGTATATGGTACTGTACATCCAGATACCTTAAGGCAGCTCAGCCCTAATAACCCCACATTTTGTAGCAGCCTAGGTCTTTTCTGGTGCTCCCCCCTGGACTCACTTATACAGGGCCATATACCACTGTTACATACTCTGGGCTCTGCAGTGCATGAGAGCACACAAGTATTGTGTAGGTGGCACCCACATATATATGGCCCCAGCCCCACCATATGTGTGGGGGTTACAATGGCAGTGGACTGATGGTAGACATGGCAATGTGTTATACTACCAGCCCACTATGGATCAACCACCATCAACATGACATATGTGCACAGCTTGGTATGTAGGTGATAGACAGAGGCTGGAATACAAGCACATATGTGGACAACTATTGCCATACACTATGCAAGATACAGGTGTTATATGATTGTCCGTAACATACCCTTAGTCAAGGAATTGCTGGTATGGATGGCCATAGATGTAGCTATGTACCAGTAACACTCAACAGACACACTGCCAGTGTATTATCTGACACAAGACCTGTGTGGTGGACAGACAAGATGTGATAGACACAGCTCCAGATGACATGTGGGTAGGCCCACAGTTGTGTGCTATGCAGATGGACTGCATTCAATGGCAAACTAGTATCTATACCCACACCCTGTAACACTGGTACTGTACAATGCATAACACAACTACACTCACCTTCTGTCTGTATGTCCTGATCTTCTGATGAATATGTGGCTGCCCTGAATTTGCCGCTTCTCCTGTATGGGGTATTGCTACATGCTGTCGGTAGCACTGCTGCCCACACACAGGACGGATGCCCATCACACAGGAGATGTAACGGGACCACACACACATGATTTAGGGATCAATAGTGGGTGGTTGCCATGACAGTGTTAAATGGGTGTAGTACACATGTGTATTCATATATTTGGCTATCTGGATATGTAAATTTACATAAATTCCCACCATAATTTCTGGACATGAAATGTAGGTCACCCCAGCCCGTATGTTCTCAATGTCTTAGTTGCAAGGGATGTCAGGTATCTCTAGCAGGTATACTAGTAGGCTATTGCTACTGTCATTGGGATTGTCTTCACAGACATTGTGTGTGTGGCAGGTCACATCTGCTCATAACATGTGTGCCATTGGTTACTGAACAACATCCAAAGGACATCAGTGTACAGTACTGCTCCTAGCATGTAATGTCACTGTGGACTGCAGCAGAGATATTGCCCAGTATATGTGGGGGTCTGACACAATCTGTCTATTCCAGAGGTATACACATATGCCCTTAGTGCTATAACATGTGTACCATGCCTCACAATATGGATGTGGATGGCTATATAGATGGGTATAACACATGACGACAGGTATATAATGTCCACCATAGGTCATGCATTCACACACCCCTGCCTAGCCTGTAACGGTATGACCATTGGTACAGGGGTGCCATGGTCACATACTACACAATAGGTATTGACATACATCCGCACTGCATCCCACTGCCCTGTCTGACTACACGACTGCTAGGGGCGGCCCGGCAGTAGGACATCTGTCTAGTATCTGCGCATGACATCCCACTGGGTAGCTACACTCAGCTACTCGGCATGTCACAATGCACTGTGCGGGCTGCAGGCAGACTATCTCAACACTGGCCTACACCTCCCAAGGGGGAATGTACATGTACCTGCATATACAGCAGGCTCCACAGGCATGTTACAGCACAGGGTAGGATACACCTGTGTGACAGTGCATATCCATAACCACTGTGAACACAGCCATGGCCGCATATGGTTAGCTAACATGGTATGACAGTATATGGACTATGTGTTTGACACCATCCTCATATGTGCCACTCACAGACTTCCCTACATATACTGGCCTGCTACACAATTTGGTCTGGTGGGTGTCTGTGGTATGGGACATGTGTATTTATGGCCCTACAAACATGTACACCACTACAGTACCATACAGTGGGGCAGCATATAACATCTGCTAGTAGGGAAACTAGAACAATGTCATCTACCACAGTCTGTACACAGGCTAAGGTACATATCAACACTACACACACTGTCACATTCACCATAGGTACACAGACCTCAGTACTGTACGAACATCCTCAGAATGTGCAAGTAATGTAATGTAATGTAACCCCTACTGTACATAACATGTGCAGCAGTCAGATATATCCATGGTTTGTTCTCAGATATGATGCCACAAATTAAGGTGTACAGCACATATGCACCATTTCATGCATGGCATATGTACAAAGGCTGACAGAGGTGTGGCTGGGAGCACATACACAGGACCAATATTGACATGCTGCTGTTATGACCACATACATTTACTGTTGTTACAAGGTTGTTGCAACATATGTCCTTTGAGGGATATGACATCTGAGACTACCACAGATTTCTCCATCTGATGACTGCAATCCTCATACTACCTTCAGCAGTCGACAGCTAGATGCTCCATGGGTGGCACATACAGTCATGGACACAACACTGCTCAGGTTGCAGATGACCCTGCAGATGGTGATTCCTCATCAACATGGAACTGACATGGCAGGGATTGAGACATGTATATCAGCCATATCCACACAAACACTGTGAAAGCAACATTACACCAAATGCGGTATAGCAGCACCTACAGGCTGTAGTCAGGTCAGGCACATCCACGCCCATTTGATGCACTGTTTTCACAGTGTATGTTGTTAGAGGTACACCATAATCCATCTGGGATGCTGTTTGGCATACACCAGATCTAGTTCCTGCTCACAATGGGTGATAAGGGCAAACACCACCATGATGTTCCTGGGTATTGTAGTGTGTTTCCATACAATTGGCGATGGGGATGTTACCACAGCTGTTTCACATGCATTCAGCTAAGGGAGGGCTTCAATTTGTGCAGAGGCCATCAGCTGATCATGAGCATTAGCTACATTACACATGCTGCTGCCTAAGCAAGGCAGGTGTAGGTCTCCACATCCACCTGAGAGGGAGTGGGGGATGCAGTCATAGGCTAATACATGTTAGGGAGGGGTGGGAGGGTATAACTGAGGCATGATTGTGTCACACACCTAGCGGCACAGGGTATCAAACCCCTGATGACTATGTAGTGCTAGCACAGTCTGCTGCAATTATTGGATGTGCCACATGGATTACTGGTTGTGGAGCACTCAGAACATATATGTGATGGGGAGTGACATCTGCAACAGGGATACAGTAGCTGTATGGTAGGTGACATACACATGCCTGTCGGCATGAACAGGTGCCAGCGTCAACACAGCTGTGTTCTCACAAGGACACACACACATTGACACACATGGCAGGGCCAGGTGTACAACTCATCCATTGTGGGATTGCCACATCACATCACTGTGCAGGTATCCCATGCACCACACAGGTCATATGGGGGCTGTATGGGCGAAGGATATGGGAAGGTGTCTGATATCAGACAACATGCTGCAGTATGCCCATGAGGGTTATAGGGAGTGTGGATGTGAACATCTGCAGCATGCAACACACACAAAAACACACAGGGTGCCACTACTGACATGCATGTGTGCATGTCTGCACATGTGTGTGGTGTTCAACTATGTCAGATGGCTGTCCACAACTAGGCGATGGGTGTACCTTGGCATCAGGCCACACAACGACGATCTGCATTGTGGCTCATGGATGTAGTGCCTGCATTTGCCCACACATGCGGGTATTGTATCCCCCATCCGGTTACCTGGATGACTACTGTGTGTGGGCATTGCTGTGCATCACTTGCCATGTCTGTGTTCCTTCACCCATGACATGGACTATGTCAGGGATGTGCATATCCCCACATGCATGTGCAGTGACACAGGTGGTGCAGTTGTCCATTGAAGAACATGGGGGAGGTGCATTGTCTGCATGTATGTGCATATTGGACAGATAGACTGGGTGTCATGCCCTCTGTGGCCCACTGCTGTCACTCCATAGTTACTATCGGTGGCCGATGTGCAGTGTACTACTCACATATTGGCTGTTACCTAAGCATGGGTGTGTATGACACATGGGATGAGAGTGTGCTCTGAGTAATACTGGGGTTGCTAACTGTGATTGCCCGGCCTTGATGTCAAATGTCTGGGTATGGCTCTGCACCCCGGCCTCTCAGCCATATCACGTGTTATCCCTGTACAGTGGACATTGTGATATATAGTATGGCCACCATATAGAAAAATGCAAAACCCACTCCGCATTGGCCACACAACCACAACCACTTGTAAACAGGATACAGGTCATAAACACACACACTCACTCACCTGTCATTGTTGGGAGTAGAAACCCTACCTAACTAGTGTACGACACTACAGCACTACTCAGTTATAGTAAGTGCCATGGATATTACTGGGGTAGTCCTTGCCCATAAGTGTATTTCACACTGACTGATGTCATCAGGATTGCCAAATTAGGGCTTTGAAATGACTGCAAGAGATTAGCCTAAAATGCATTACTCACTACACAGAGAGTGACACGCACAATACATCCAGAACTGCCATGTGTGGGGATGGAACCCAACCACGCATCTAATCCACACTACAGCAGTATGCAATTACAGCACATGCTATGGAGATTACTGGGCTACAGCTCTCCCAGGGAAGTATTTCTAGGTGGGTGACATCAGCAGCCTTGCCAAAGGTGGGTATGTGAAATGTGCAGAGAGTGAGTTACATAAAGCATTGTTCTCAACACAGTCATACGTGCACACATACACACAGAGTCGGCAGATCAGGGGCTAGAACTCCCAACTAACACTATGGCCATACACTGTTATGGGACATGCTATGGAGCTTACTTGGCTATGATCGTTCCAGAGGTGTATTTCAAGTTGCGTGACATCTGCAGCATTGCCAAAGGAGGGTATTCGACTTGTAAGGGGTGTGAATGGCCTAAAAAGCATTGCTCTCTACACAGTGACAGACAGACACGCACACACATTTGCCATATCTGGGGTTCGACCTCCTACATAACAACATTATCACACTATAGCAGTATGCAGTTACAGCATGCACTACAGAGATTACTGGGCTACAGCTCTCCCGGGGGAGTATTTCTAAGTGGGTGACATCAGCAGCCTTGCCAAAGGTGGGTATGTGAAATGTACAGGGTATGAGTTACCTAAAAGCATTGCTTTCAACACAGTCAGACATGCACACACAGTCAGCAGGCCGAGGGCTAGAACTCCTAACAAACTCCTTACTCACACTATGGCCATACAATGTCAAGGGATGTGCTACAGAAATTACTCGGCTATGATTGTCCCAGAGGTGTATTTCAAGTTGTGTGACATCAGCAGCCTTGCCAAAGGAGGGTATTTGACTTGTAAGGTGTGTGAGTGGCCTAAAAAGCATTGCTCTCTACACAGTCAGTGACAGACGGGCATGCCGACACAGACTCACACATGCACAGTTGCCACATCTGGGGTTCAACCTCCTACCTAACTACATTATCACACTACAGCAGTATGCAGTTACAGCATGCACTACAGGGATTACTGGGCTACAGATCTCCCAGGTGAGTATTTCAAGTTGGGTGAAATCAGCAGCCTTGACAAAGTATGGTATGTGAAATGTAAGGGGTGTGAGTAACCTAAAAGTATTGCTCTCTACACAGTCAGTGAGGGATTGACACACACACAAACAATGCCATACACTCACACAGTTGCTATGGCTGGGGTTAGAACTCCTACCTAACTAGTCTATCACACTACAGCAGTATGCAATTATGGGACACGCCATATAGATTACTGGCCTACAAGTCTCCCAAAGGTGTATTACACATTGGATAACCTCAGCAGGCTTATCAGGGTACTACTATGGGGTGGCCAGTGTGTGCATGACCCATATACCATTCATGTAGGGGTGACACACCACAGGTGGCCACACATGGGGTCATATGTCACAGATGCATATCTAAGGTAACTAGCTGACTATGTCCTTGTACAGCCATGTTGCACAATGGCACGTGGACCTGGCATGTGGTGCTGACAGGTACTGGTCGCTAGTAACTGCTGTGAGTGATATCTGCTACTGATGTGTTTGGGGCCATTTGGCTGGATGCTCGTTGGGTCAGGCTTGGATGGCTCCTTGTCACAGTCACCCTCTTCCACACATCTATATCCATCTAACTTTGGCATATTATGGTGTGTTGTCCTTACATATATGTCTGTATTCCTACCCACTGTGTGTGCAAGGCATGAGTGGTGCATACTGACATGTGTCTGCAGTAACTATTGCAACCGCTGGATATGTCTGGTCCACTGATGTTTGCATACATGGCCATCATGTGGTCCACTGATGTTTGCACACATGGCCTTCATGTGTTTAAGTGTGTGAGCATGCCCAGTATGACCTTTCAGTATGTTGATGACTGACATTGCCTTCATTAGTCTAAGTGTGTGAGCTGTCTTATGACTGTTATGCATGTGTGGAGCATGTCTGGTGGTTTGTACTGCACAGCTGACCTTTGTGTTGTACACCAACAGGTAGCATGCTGTGTCTGCAGGGTATCCACCGATCATTTGGTATTGACTGTTGCAACATGTCTGCATAGCAGGGGGTACACCTATTTCTATGTTTCTGCACAGGAGTGGGGGGGGCACACCTGACTGTTACTGTATTTCTGTGTGAGGTGGGGGGGCACACCTGACAGTTGTACACATTTGCTAGGACTGTACTGGTATGTTCTGTAGTCCAATTCTGTCAGTGGTCTTACCCATCATGCTTGCTACGCCATGCTGGTGTACTTCCGTTTCTATCTTTTGTTTGCATACACATTGGTTTCAGACATCCTAGCTGTCACAACTGACATCCCTCTACCTGGCCTGCTGTGGTCTGTCCATGTAGGCCTGAGTGGGAGTCAGCCATATCCCTCATTCAGAGGCCATAGTACGGCATTTGTTTGTGTTTGTCTACACCTGTCCTGCTGGCTGCAACTGTTGTTGGGTATGTGACCCTTTCCTGACTGGCTTGTGTGAGTCACTTATCCTGTGGGTGTCCCAGTATTGTGGGTGGTGCTGCAGGGCTGCCTATGTCGGATGCACGTAGTACACTGCCTATGCATGGTTAGGCACAAGTAATGTAATGTTTGGCATCCCTTCTACTGTATGTGAGAGTCAGAGAGAGGTGCTATTCCCTGGGTCCCTCCCGTGTCAGTGTATGTGCTATGCATTGCCTCTTTGCCAGGGCCAGGGCATACTGGGCATGCCTCCTTCTGCCTACTGGAGCAGGCTCAGGTTGTTCCTCCTCTGACTCACTCTGTGCCTGTGTAGGCCTTGGCATTGGTGGGGGGCTATATGGCCCTGCCCCTTGCTGCTCCTGCTTAGGCAGCAGCATGTGTAATGTAGCTAATGCTCATGATCAGCTGATGGCCTCTGTTTCTGCAGGATCATATTGTGTAGCATGGCACATATAAGGACGATTTGAGTACATGTAGTTGGTGAGTACTGCAAGGCTCCAACGGATGTGTCCAAGCACCAGAACCATGACTTGAGCATCCCAAACACACGCTCTATTATGATTTTTGTTTGTGCGTGTGCTTCATTATGGAGTTCTTGTTCGGGTGTGTGTGTGTTTCTGATGGGTGTCATCAGCCACGGCTCCAGTGCATATCCAGAATCCTCCACTAGGTGACCATGTGGGATGTCCCCACTGGCAAATTTTTGGTACAGCTGTGTCAGATGCCAGATGTGGGAATCGTGATGACTTCCAGGGCAGCCAGCACACACATTCAGTATTATGCCCTAGGCATCGGACATGACCTGGCAGTTGATGGAGGGGAAGCCCTTGCAGTTGATATAAACTCTACCCTGCTCACTGGGTGGTGCTTTGATGCATATGTGCGTGCACTCTATTGCACCCACTACCTCAGGGTATTCTGCTATTTGATAGAAGATGTGCATACTGCTGGCCAACGCCTCATGGGTGAAGAGGAAATATACGTGCTCACCAACATGTGCTGCCATGGCATCCAGGAACTGGTGGAGTATCCTGGATGCTGATGCCTGTGAGATTCCCATCATATCCCCAGTTGGCCTTTAGAAGGTACCTGCATCTAGTATTCTTAGGCCTACACATACCTTTGTTTCCACTGGGACGGGATCCCCTCTGTTAGTTCTGTGTGTCAGGTGCAGCTCAACAATCTGCTGTAGGAGGTCACTGTCCACTCTGTAGCACTACACTATTTCCAGCTCATGTAGCCCTTGGTAGTTGACCCTGGGTCTGTACACTCTTCTCCATCTCCTCACTGTGGGTTGGTCGGCAGCATTTCCATCCTTGCCACCCTCAGCCTCTTCCACAAGTTGTATGATAGCTATTTCAACCCCTAACATTTTGCTGTTGTGGGTGTTAAAAGTTCCCCGCTTCTTTACACTGGTGGTGTAGGGTGTGGGAAAAACCAGAGGGGTAGGTGTTTGCATATTTTATAGTGGCATTCTGGGCTGGTCTGCTGCCTGTGTAATTGGCTGGCTCCAATCCGTTTCACCTGGCAGCGAACCTAGTACCCCTTGATTAACTTCCTACTGCTGCTTTCCCTTCCCATTACCCTTATGATTCATCCCAGGGGCACGCCATGCAATTGGTGTACTGCAATGTGCACACTGCTACTATTTCCTGGGTTCACTTCCTTTATCTTCCTGTAGATCCTGTTGCATGGCGCGCACACCCACTTACACTGTGTCGTACATGCTGGGCAGGTTTAGACACACCGCCTGGCTTTGCTCTGCTAAGCTGGATGCAACCCCAAGCCCCATGGCTCCAATCCACTGACAGAATGCCTGACACTCCCACACATGATGTCACCTACCTCCTAGTCTTGCACTCAGCTATCCATACTCATACACTGTTCGGACCTGCCTCACATGCTGGAGAAAACCAGGGTTCACTATCCTTCCCCTCATTTGCATAGAATTCCCTGCTAATGCATAGTTACATGAGTCACACTGTGCTTCCTCCCTTAGCAACCACTACTCACTGGCCAGGTTGTCTTTTGCCTGCCATTGACTTGCATGGCGGAATACTGATTTTAGTTAGACTGTTGTTTTTAGGTTTATTTTCTTATTTCCACACAGGTCCCATTTGGGCACCGCTGCCCAGGCTTCAATGGACGTGATCGGAGGACATATCATGAAAGTTATATTTTGTACATTTGGCATTGTTTGCAATGCCAATGGCCTTCTACTTGGCCATTGGCATGCTTCCTCAATGCTATGCAGCCTTTATTTGAAGCTGTCATAGCTCTGTTTTGCAGTTTGCAGTGTCGTACTCGGTTATTAACCGAATACATTTCTGCATATTATACTAGTCCTGCACGCCCTGCTTCCTGCTTGGCAAATTTACCTCATTTGCATGGTTTTCACCTGCAAATGGGGTGATTTGCATATAGGGGCTGGGGATGTGCAGCACTAGTGCTACAGTGCTCGCGCATGTCAAACGTGCACATACGTGAATCGTTGGCTGCCATATTGGCGAAATTTAATCTAACACTAATCATGCATGCCGTGCAAGCTTTTGAGAATCTGGGGGTAAGTTATTAACCTATCCTATTGTGTTATACCCCTTCACCTGCACTGTCCAACGTGTAATCTCATTCAACTTTTGCCCCTTCTGTAGAGTGATTATAATAGGTATTTTGAGGCAATGTAGTAACTGCCTCATGCTTAGCAAAAACTCTTTATTGCTACCTGACAATGATTCAGTATTTGAGAGGTGTAAGTATTTACTTTACCTTGAGGTTAACGTCTGTCCTCAGAACATACTTAGTAAGCACAACACACGTACACTCAAAACACAGAGCACTTACTCTAAACCAGTCTATGCTGAGTTGCTAAAAGAACACTGCCAAAGCCTCCAAGGCTAAAGATGAAGAAACCTCAGACATTAGTTCACAGAGAAGTAAACCCACAAATTACTCTTTTCATTCATAGCCTGTGCACAAATCTCTAACAGTTACAAGGGCACAACCTCTAAGATCTTATGACTTATTAAGACTGTATCTAACTACATCAATGTTTGAATAATAGGTGTCACTATTGTTAGGCATATGGACATCTCTCTCATCTGGCTAGATAAGAAATAGGATGACAGTTAGTTGTTTTGGGGACATAACAAGGGCACTTACATCTCACCATACATGCAGATATTATTATGAACTGATAGTGGCCCATATGGGTGGCGAATGACCTTAGGTGCTCTATCTAGAGGAAAATGCAGAAGGATATGATTGAGCTTGCTCTACATGTGTCTGAGGAAGGAAAGAGACTGGTCTTGAGTGGTATTTTGCCATCACTAAGCATGATGACAAAATTCTAAGAAAAGATAATTGGCTTTAGCAGTTAGTAATGTAGTTGGTGTCATTCTAGTGGGACCTGACATTGTCAGCTTAGGATGAGATGGCTGACAAGCTTGCCTGCTTTTAAAGGGATGATTTGCACCTCTCTAACCAAGAATTTCATACTGTGGCTAAAGATTTTTCTACTTCATAGTGTGTTTTAAGGCAGATTCCATTGGATGCACATTCCAACTTAGTAAATTCTAATTTGGAGTACATTAATGTGGCTCTACTCATTGCCAGGAGTCTTATAAAACAATAAAACTGCCTGAACTTGAGACTATCTCGTAATTTGAACTTGTGTGTGTGAGTGTGTGTGCGTGTGTGTGTGTGTGCGTGTGTGTGTGTGTGTGTGTGTGTGTGTGTGTGTGTGTGTGTGTGTGTGTGTTTGTATATATATATATATATATATATATATATATATATATATATATATATATATATATATACATACATACATACATAAAATAACAGACATGGTTTCAGAGTAAGGAAAGCATTCCCTCTGTTTGTAGGTATAGTGCCTATCATGTCTCCAAGCTTACTGGGGGCTGTGGAGAGGTATTAGTATTTCTCAAGCCATAGTGTAGTAAGGGTGGGGAGAGAAGGGCAAGTGCCCTTGCTGCAAAGTGTTGAAGGGTGTGGTCAGCCAAACACAATCTGTGCTTAATGCAAATATTGATTTTTAAAAGCCAGTATTGCATTTGTGGTCCTCTAAAACCTAAACACTGTAACACCCTGTGCAGGCAAGGCATAAACTATAGCAACTATTTGCTACATTTGTAGCAAGCAGTTTACTCCAGCTTAAAACAAGAAATTATTTTTTTATATAAATGTGCTGATGGAGGATTTGGGGCAGGATATTGAGATGGGACCTGAATGGCTCGGGCAGGACGGGAGGTTGGATCAAGAATCTGGCCATCTGGTTGGTGTGCCAGTAGAAGGAGCATACAATTTTTTGCTCTTCAGTGGAAGAGCTGTGGGGGTCATGGATCCTATTGTAGTAAGATGATTGCTTAATACAGTAAAGTGCTATTTTCAGCTTATAGGTTCATAGGATCATAGGACCATAGGAAGTTACTAGGCTACTGGCCCTGAGATCCTTATAAGCCTAGCCAAGAATTTAGCCCATCTTCTGACAAGTTAGTACCTGTTGCCCCTGTCCAGCAGGGGCACAGGTGGAATTGCAGAGGTGTATTTTCTGTTCCCTATCCAGTTATCCAGGTAGTACTTAAAAAGGGTTAATGAGGTACTTTGCTTGATGTGGAAGGGGAGTCTATTCCACAGAAGATGAGTCTCTGGGACACAAACCTATTCCGTCAACAAGTCCTATTGATGTCACACCAGGTTGAGGCCACAAGTGCGGGTTACTTGAGTGGAGTTTATCTTGCGGATATGCAGCAGTCCCATCAAGGCAGCATCTAAGATTGCTTTTTATGCCAGACAGAGGTCACCTCTGAGGAGTTTGCATGAGACTGAGTAGAGGGCAGGATTTTTAGCCTATCTGTGTAGGGTAGATGTTTGAGGCCTTGGATTCTTGTGGTGAGGAGCCTCTGTGATCTCTCCAGATACTGCACATGCTTTGTGAGGTACATGCCAAAAGGGGCACTTTACTCAATAATAGGTCTTATAAGGGAATAATATAGGGATGTTATGGCCTCCTTGTCCCCGGATGAGATACCCTTACTAATGAGGTTAGTGAGGTGGGCCATGTAGAAACAGAGGCAGTATGGTGGTCAAAAGTCAGTTTGTTATCAATCTGGGTGCTAAAGTCCCTCACAACTGATTGTGTGCTTAGGACCTTGTTACTAATGTGATCATTTGTGGGCTGTCACTCTCCCCAAAGGGGATGATGATGATGCATTTTTTGGCATTCAGTTTGAGGTCATGTTTCTGATACCAGTCATTTGTTTGGGTGAGACCCACTTAGGGGATGTCCACATCACTAGGGGAATTGATGGCAGTGCCCAGCTTGCAGCCATCTGCAAACATGGTCAGCCATAGCACACTGGTTTTGGCTTGCACCTCAGAAAAGTATATCCTGAACAACAGAGGTCCCAAGACCGATCCCTGGGGTACACTGCTCATTATGGGTCTACTGATTGAGGTGGCTTCACCTATTTTGACTAGGTGGGTTCTATCAGTGAGACAGTTTGCTACCCATCTGGTAACATATGGATTGATGCCTAGTTTCGAGAGTTTATCTGTTATACCTGAGTGGGGAATGGTATTGAATGCTTTGGCCAGGTCAAGGTAGGTGATGGACACTGTCTTCCCCTCATCCATGGCTTTGGTGACTGTCTCAAAGAAGTCAACCAAATTTAACAGGCATGACCTCCACTTGATGAAACCAAACTGTGTAGGATCGAGTGTTTGGAGGTTGCCAATGTCCTTGTTAATGAGGTCCATGAAAATCCATTCCATGGACTTGCAGATCAGGCTAGTTAGGCTGATGGATCTATATTTTCATGGATCAGTGGATGCTCCACCTTTGTGCAAAGGAGTGACAGTGGCTGTCATCCCCTCAGCCAGGGTGAAGCCAGTACTCAGGCTTTCGTTGAATGGGGTGCATAATGGTGCTGCATGTTCCTACCTGAGTTCATGTAGGATGGAGTCTGGGATATTATTGAGTCCCATGTTTGCTGTATTTTTTGCCTTTGAGATGGCAGTGATGGCTTACTCCATAGAGATAAGGGGAGGGTGGGGCAGGTGCTGTGGATGTCCTGATTTACTGATGGGGAGGATAGAGGAGTGAAGTTTTCACTGAACCTGTCTGCCAGCAGATTGGCTATATCTACAGCATTTGTGTATGTGGTGTCCTTGACCACCAGTTCTAAGCAGATTTGAGTATTTCCTTTGAGATTGCAGACATATGTGAAGAAGGCATTATGACTGTCTTTAGTAGATGTGGCCAGTTTGGACTCAAAGTTTGCTTTGGAGGATTTCACTAGTGCTCTTATTTTCTTGTTCTGGCTAAGGAGAGCTTGCTTCCAATTAGCCACTTGCTCCTTCTTGGTCCTGGACAGCAAGTTTTTTTCCTTTTATTATAGAGTTTATTTATTGCAGATGTCCACCAGACAGGTTTACTCTTCCTTGAAGAGGATGATTTTCTCCTGTCTGATATTCCTGATTTCATGCAGCTAGATAAATGCTCATATAGTACTTTAGTGTAGGTTTGGACATATGTGCCAGTTCCTATAGAGATGGAGGGGGCTGTGAAGGTGTTTATACCTTCCCTCAGGAGGTTGTAATCAGCTTTGGAGGAGTTTTTTTTATTTCACCCTTGCTGGGGGGTGGACAGGGGAGATGGTGACTTTGAATGTGATTGCTTTTTGGTCAGATCTTACCAGGGAGGATGACACTGTAGGGATGCTGCATTGGTTACGCATGTTGGTTAATACCAAGTCCAAGAAGTTATCCCCTCTTCTTGGGTGCTGACCAGCTGGTCCAAGGCATTTGCATTGATGAAATCAAGGAATCTCTGGGCATTTGGATTTAGGCATGAGTAGTTCTTCCAATCTATGGTTGGATAGTTAAAGTAATCCAGGATCAGGGTAAAAGGCTAAATTTTGATAGATTTGAAGAGGTCCAGATAGGGAGAGTGGGCATCTTGAGTCAAAGTTGGGGGCCTGTAGCTAGCTATGACTTGAATAGGGGTCCTGTCAATGGTTAACTGCACCTGGAGTGGCTCCTGTACATCATACTGTTTGACCAGCCTGGTGATGTGTATGTTTTTAATATATATTGCAACTCCACCTCCTTTTGCTTTGCTGCTCATGGTTTGGGGTCTGAATGTATGATAGGATGAGTAACCTGGTATGTCTGGGGTGCTCTCTGCAGCTTTAACCAGGGTCTGTGACTGCACAAATGTCATCATCTTCCTGGGTTAAAAATGCTTGCAATGAGTGCAGTTTCATGTTTAGACTCCTAGAGTTTAGCAGCATGACCTTTAATTTGCATTTTGATGAAATTTTCATGTTGGTAGTTTTGACCTCATGGCATTTCGTAAAAAAGGCACTATGGGGGAGGCAGGAGCCTTTGGCAGAAGCCTGAAGCCCAAGGGTGACAGATGCAGGCCATCTCTAACAAAGCATCATGGTTTGTCGATCATGTCTTTCCAGGCTGTCGGGTACTGGAGCCCCTTAGAATGACACCAGAAATTAAGCCAATTGTTAAAGTCAATAATTTTCAGTTTGTATTGAGGCATCATTCTGGGTGATGGTAAAATGCTGCGTAAGGCTAGGAATTTACCTGCCTGACACACATATTCAATGAGCTCAATCATGTCTCTCTTCATATAGTCCAGGGAGGTACATCTCAAGTCATTCATGCCAACATAGACTATGACAGAGTCATAACAGTACCTGTTGTTGAGAGACTTAAGAGTATGGGTGATGTGGTGAATTCTGGCACCTAACAAACAAGTAACCGTGACTTTCTCCTTATCCAGCCTGGTGAGGGGCACATATGTGTGTCTCACAATAGAGTCTCCTATGACTAATATGTTGGGTTTATGTTTAGGCCTTAGTGACTGTGAGACACAGGTGTGTGGACTATGTGTGGTGTGTGGTGTGGTGAGCAGTGGAGTTTAAATGTGTTTTTGCCTCAGAGGTCTCTTTTGTTTGGGTATGTGTTGTTGAGGACCTCCACATATGTGGGTGTATGTCATGTTGGTGTAGGTGGCGTATGAGGTGTGGTGTTTATGTTGGCAACTTTCTCAGTGCAAGATATACTGGCTTGTGAGGGAGAGAGCATATACTCTAGGGACTCAATGTAATTGCATCTCTAACAAATTGTATTCCTAAGTGGTAGTAGTAGAAGGTTGTCCATGTACATGAGGCAGATGCTACACTATTTCAGGATGCCCATATCAACCATACTGGCAGGAGAAACCATAGGAAATTGTCCATCCATATTTGTCAGAATCTGAGAGAGAGAGGCTAGAGAGAGCTAAGGGGGTAAAGGGTGGAAGATCTAAGAAGAGTACTACTAGATGATCACACAAGTGATACTAAGGGAAAATTTGTAGCAGGAATGTCTCACAATGAAAAACAGTTTGGTTAAGAAAGAGTTAACGTGGCAGCTTAGATTAGTTTCTAACCCCCCCCCCCCTGGTCTGAATGACTATTTATCAATTCTCCCAGTTTTAAAAAAGAGAGGGCAAATAGAATAAAATAAATTAAAATTAAAATAGTAAGTAGTTTATTTATGTATTAACAACAGTGAAAATTAAATGTTTTTTAATCAGTTTTTATTCATTTGTTTTAATATTTAACATTTTGCATGGCATATTACTTTAAGAGAATAATTAAATTATAATTGATTAATTTGTTGAATATGGAGACTATATAAGGTTAATTGATTCATCACTATGTGTTCTGAGGAAGTAATTTTTTTATTGATGAAAGCGCTTAACATTTTACATTTGGAGCATTTCATTGTTCTGGAATTAAACTAAGTGTCTGAATTCCACATGGTGCAGTTTGTAATGTCTTAATGCCTCACAATGGGTTAAAAATAGTGCAGCTGTGGTGCATGACATGAAAACAAGCCCAAACCAGCTTAATGCAGGGGTTTAAATACCACAAAAAAATAGAAGGTTATAGTAAGACAGAAATCTAGCCAATCCTGCTAGTTCTTGCTTTCTTTACCAGCCTGTGCCAGACAAGGTCCAGATTGCCCTGCTACTTTCACTTGCAGAGAAGATAGGCCCCTACCAACAAAAAAAAATGGCTGCCAGAATCACAGAAGGCAAACACAAGATGGCTGCCAGAAACACAGAAGGCAAAAACAAATAGTTGTGGATTCAGCAAACTTTGTATCCAAGCTATGCTACTAGTTTAAGGGTAAGAACACAATAAAATGCACAAAATAAGTACAGATTAACCCCTTACAGACAAAAGCAGAACTCACAGTATGAAAAAATACAGTTGAACAGTAATGAAATGCAGTAAAATGCAGCTAAACAGTAATGAATTTCAGTACATAGCAATGAAATACAATTATATAATAATGAAATGCAGTCAATCAGTAAATTGCTTTAAAACAGTGCAAATGTGATAAATTAGCTAACTATCACAACAATAAAAACAACTCAAATAAAGCAGCAATTCAGTAGAATACTGTCATCAATTTTATCAGGCTACTGACAAGCTGTATGAAATGCAGCAAACAAAATGCAGTTGAACACCTAAGCACAATCAGCAAAATTAAATAGGAAGAGGCACAGTATATAGTTTTTAAGTAGAAAGTGAGGAGACAAAAGATAATTAAGGTAAGAAGCTAAAGGGACAGGCCTTCACAACTGATCTCACTGTACTCAGTAGAATGAGCTGATGTAGTGGGACTGGGAGGAGTGTCCAATATCAAATTTATAGTAGAGGCGGGCAACTCAAGAGCTACCAAGCTTTAAGATCACAATAACAGTTGGACAGGTGGGTGGGGATACAAGATCAGAACAGAGGTAAAGATTCAATTCACTAAGCCTAAAAAACAGTTGCACAGTTTAAACAGATATGCAACAAATATTGTTTTAGTTAACCAGAAGTGCAGAAAAAAGTTGAAAATAAGCACTTATCTTTTGTATGCTCACAGAAGGTTTATGGAAAACATCAGAGCAAGGGCAGAAGGCCTAACTAGATTGGTAGTAGACTAACTGTTCCTGTGGGCCAGTTTTAAGTCTTGCCAATTACCCCATGTAAGATTCAAACCCTGCACCTTATGACTGCATGGTAAACATCTTAATCATTATGCCAACCTCTTAACCCCCAACATGTTGTATTCTGCATGACACAATATAAACTGCATTTTAACATCTGCTGCAAGCATTTCAAGCAGCATGGGGATTCAAAATCGTTCCTCTTCACTTGAAAAGCTCAGGGGTTAGGGTGCTGATTTAAGATTATAACTGCACAGGGGACTGGTTCAGCATGCTACGCTTCTGTTGTCAACATACCTCTCAACCTGGAAACATCAAAAATCTGGACAAGGCCCATGAAAAATAGATACAAATCTGTACGCTGATTAACATCTAATTTGCATACATAATTATGAACTCCCACCCACCCTAATGGAATTGTGGGATACCAACTTTCAAATGCAAACTGAAGAACAGACAACCAAAATATGGCAACAATAAATCAAGTGAAGCGAGATGGTGGTGAAACGCCAATAAGGAGAATAGTATCAGCAATCTACAAACGAAAACACTACTTCCAGTATTCCAAAAAATACGAAATTTCTTCGCAAAAAGCACACCACCAGCATAAAAACAGCTCCTTTATTAACCAAACTGAATTTGTTATTTACCTAGGTTTCGTTCGTACCAACGAACTTCATCAGAATACAAAACACAGTTGTGAGTCTTTCTTAAATACAAAAACCTTCCCTAATTAATTACTTAATTGATTACAACTTACTCATAAATAGCGTATTTAATTAATTGATTACATTTTAAAGAAACACACTAAAAACTGCTCTAAAAGTCATTTACCCAAAAACTGTTGTTAATAAAAATTAAAATAAATGAAATGTAACAAAATAATATATACGGTGCAATATTTTACTACTTATTGTAACTAAATTAATTAATACAATAAAAATCCTAAATAAATACAGTATGCTAAAATGCAGTGTAATAATTGCTACTCAAATTAAATATATAAATATATTAATATAAATAAAAAATAAATAATGTATTCATACTTTTCCCAAATATAATGTCATAAATTAAATAATTTAATATAAAATTCATTTGTTATTCTATCAACTGTACAAAAATTGTTTCATATATAAAAGCCATAACAACAACATTAAATTACAGTATAGTAATCAGATTATCAATGCAATAAATTATGTAATCTAATATATTATATTTCTATATCCCTTTTAATCTATTTATTTTTAATATCGGTGTTATAGTATGATATTCATTTAAGCCAGGTAAATTGTACGAATCTAAAAGAATATGCCATTTCAGTTCTTTCATATCCAAGTCATATTGTGTAATCCTACCCTGTTGGTCATATATTACTTGGTTAATAACACAAAATTTAAATTTATGATCTTCATTACTAATAATATGCCTGGCCAAGGCATTTGTTGTTTTTAAATGTTGGATGTCTAATAAATGTTCTTTAATGCGATCTCTAAAATGTCTGCTAGTTTTCCCTACATAAAATGCCCTGCAATTTTGGCATAAAGCAAGATAAACAACATTTGATGTATAACAGTTGAAGTGTCCATTAAAATTAATCCTGCAGCCATTTACTACTATATTGTTACCAGTACAATGAATGTAACTGCATACGGAACACCTACCACACTTGAAGTTCCCTTTGATTCTAGTATTACATTTATCTAAGGTATTGTTATTATACTCAAACATGTTCTTAAATGATGAACTTTTTCTATATACAAACTTGATCTGCCCCTGAAATAGTTGACCCCAAACATTGTCCCTTACCGGGATATTCCAATTCCTTTTAACAATGGACTCAATGATTTCAAAAGTATCATTAAAAGTTGTTATATATACAGGAGTGTCATTATACTTAATTTCATCCCTGGATTTATTTACAGTACATGCTTGCTTTGAAAATCCACATTTGAATATTGCTTTATATGTCCCATTGTTCCTTTTTTCTTTCACCTCATTAAAAATATTTTGACAAAGTTGTTCAGGGTAACCCCTGTTGGAAAATAATTGTATCATATATTGTAATTCATCTATGAAATCCTGTTCCTCACTCACCATTCTGGCCGCCCTGACCATCTGCCCTTTGACAATGGCTTTTTTCTGATGGTCAGGGTGCCAGCTGTTAAAATGTAAGTATGAGTTTGAAAATGTTGACTTTCTATAAATATTTGTTTTCAAACTATTGATTTCCTTATTATAAGTTAATTTTACATCTAAATAGGTGACATCATTTTGACTAACCTGGTAAGTAAACTTCAAAAACCTAACTGTCATATTAATGTATTCAAGGAACAAATTTAAGGCACTCTTGTCATGATCCCAGATGATAAAAATATCATCCAGGTATCTAGTATACATTTTAATATGTTGGTAATACTCGGTTTTAAATATATAATTGTTTTCCCAGTAGCTCATGATTAAATTAGCATACATTGGGGCACAAGGTGCCCCCATTGCTACTCCATTAGTTTGCTGATAATAACTACCTTCATAGTACAAGAAATTATTATGTAATACTATTTCCATCAGATTAATAAAAGTGTTAATTCTTTCTTGCTCATACAAATGTGTTTCAAATAATTGTTCTTCAAGCCATATGAGTCCTATATCGTGTGGTATGGTTGTAAAAAGGTTACAAACATCCACTGTAACAAAATAATATCCGCTTTGCATTTCAAATTCTTTTAATCTATTCAAAAAGTCCCATGAATCTTTTGTAATGTATGGGAATCTTGACATACTTTCTTTAAAATGGTAATCTAAAAAGTGACTAATGAAGCAAGTTTTGCTTCTCTTTCCATCCACAATTGGTCAAAACTGTAAATTATTCAACCCCTTATGTACCTTGGGTATGCCAAATATTCCACTTATTATGGAATTATCATTGTATAAATATTCATATTCAATCTCCGAAATTTCTCCTTGATATAACATATCGTCCAGTTGCAAATCTATTTTCTTAAAGGCAATATTAATTTCATTCTTGCTCACTTCAGTATATGCTTCACCCAATAACATATTTGTCATGTAAGAAATATAATCACTGTTGTCAGTGATAACCATTCCATTGCCCTTATCGGGCTTCATAATTCTAATGTGCTTATTATTACATATTTCTTTAAGTAATTTGCTCCTCTTTGGTCATATTGGAATGTATATTATCCTTATATGTTTTGTAAAACATTCTCATGTCATTTTCACTTATCTTTTCAAAAGTAGCAATGTTGTCATTCATAGGGGGATTAAGTATATACTAGGTTTACACAATTTTTTATGTTGCTTATTATGGCCATCCATATCGTTCTGGAAAAACACTTTTAAATTTAATTTTCGGGTAAATAATTTTAAATCCAATACAGATTCCACTAAATTACCTTTCTTACATGGGACATAGCTAAAACCTCTTGAAAAAAGGTTGGCTTGTTTACCATTAATCGACAATGTAGAATAATTAAATACTTTAAAATCACCCATATCATTGGTCATAATAATGGGATTACTTAAAAAAACATTGTCAGTTGTATTAAATACACTATCTAATCTAATATTGTTGTCCTCTATTGCACCATATTTATCTAAGTCTATACTTGGTTCGAAATAACATTCTGGATTGCAGTCAATAAAAAAATTAACATCACTATAACTTTCCCTAACAACTTCTATTTGTTCACATGCATTTCTATCTATATTATAATCATTATTTGTGCTTCCTAATGGGATTGTTACATCCCCTTTAATGTCATTGGCGTTACCATCTACATGATTATATTCATATATACTGTATTCCATAAACATGTCAGTATTAATAGTTTCTGACTCTTTAAGCTCTTGATGTAACACAAATTGACAATTCTCTCTACTTCTATCAGGCATGGTATCAGTTGTGACATTGTGTGTAACTGAACCACTCGGTGATTTTAATATGATGTTATTAACACTGTGTTCTAAGTTGGACGCTATACATTGTGTATAACTAAATGTATTGGAAAAATTAAGATTAACATAAGAAATGTCCAGGGCCTGTGTACTCACAGTTACATCAGTGTCGTCCATACTGTGTAAACCAGGTAGAACCTGAATGTCCTGGTGGATGTTTCCATGAAAATGTGTGTCTAACGCTGGCCCCGTGTAGACATTCATTTGCGTTTCCACCCTTGTTTGTGGTTTCCTAAAAAAGTCTGTTTGGGTCTAGCTCCTTTTCTGTTGTACTCCTGAATGTTGGTGTGGTCCCCCTGATTTTTTAATCTGTCCGATCGTCTCACGCCTTCTTCCGTGGGGTTCTCGTACACACTAGGATCTTCCGTCTCTTCATCGCATTCGTATGGTGGATTGACGTCATCTGGAACATCCGTTGTTTGTACTGGTCTCCGGTTACCATGATTACCTTCACCGTGAAGTGAAGATTTTGGATACGCCTGACCCATATCATATCTTTGAATGTCTCATTGAATTTTAGAACTTTTCTTTTGATAAAGGATGTCACAACTGTGTGTGACATCCGCAATAATGTGGGTATAGTTGTTATAATGTTGATCAAACAAGAGGTCTTTGGAAATAACGTTGTTTAGCTCCTCCAGTTGATTAAGCAGTTAATCAATTTTAATGTTATTAAATTTGACCATGATTTCCATAAGCTTAATGCCATAATTGTCAAAGAATGCATGTAATTCTTGTAACATATTTTCATGCTTATCGCAACCATTAGGGTATCTCCAAAGGCGAAGTCCTTTGGGAACAATACCCAGCTCAATGTTACGGCTCAAGTAACTATTTTCTAATTGAGTTCTTTTTAGTTTAAATAACTTTGTTTCAAATATTTTGAGCATGTCCTTCATAGGTTTAGACAGTGGGTTGGTGTTAAAAAGTTGCGGTGATCGTGCATTATGAAAATTGTAGCAATTGGTTTTCCAGACTTCATTATTCTGTGCTTTGTGCATATTAACATTACTGTCATTGTTAACATTGTCTAAATTACCTTGTTCTACAACAGTTGGTGGTGTAGTTTGTGTTAAGGGTAAGCCCAAGCTGTCCCCTATATTGCTGGCACTAACCGAGTCTTTTGTTAAAATTTGTTGAATGAGAACCGAATGTTCTCTTAGTGTTTCTTGTATTTGCTGTAACAAGCTCCCGACATCAGCCGACCCGTTCTCACTTCCCATACTGAACTTGGAACCAAAAACAAACGCCAACAATAAATCAAGTGAAGCGAGATGGTGGTGAAACGCCAATAAGGAGAATAGTATCAGCAATCTACAAACGAAAACACTACTTCCTGTATTCCAAAAAATACGAAATTTCTTTGCAAAAAGCACACCGCCAGCATAAAAACAGCTCCTTTATTAACCAAACTGAATTTGTTATTTACCTAGGTTTCGTTCGTACCAACGAACTTCATCAGAATACAAAACACAGTCGTGAGTCTTTCTTAAATACAAAAGTAATTAATTAGGGAAGGTTTTTGCACATTCTAAATGTATTGTTTGAACATTTTACCAGTAGGCTGTCCCAATTCAGAGCATTTCCATCATAAAAGTCTACTTCCACACCCACACTATAAATAGAATGACAGTAGTGTAAGCCATAGGCATCTTGCACAGTGTCTCACACTTATTTTAAATTTCATATTTTTGGTGGGAGGGAGACAAAAGGTCAAAAACCAGCAACATATTTTAAACATTAATTGTATAATTTTGTAAAGTTGGTAGAATAAAATGTGTTACCACCATGCATTTCACTGGCAAGTTTTAAACCCAGGGCCCTATGCACTACGGTCAGAACAATATACCACTATGCCAAATCAGCAGTTTCCTAAAAAATAGGAAGACTGAAACTTAATGGCTATCATTTAGTGAATTCATTTCTAACTTCTCAACATAGCTCTTAACCTCTTAACACAAAAAAATGGACAAAGCCAGTAATGGGGGAATACAAATTGTGCTCTCACGTCTCATCATAGCTCTCAACTCTTAGTACAAAACAAAAATCTGGACAAAGCTCAGAACATAACTCTCAACAGAAAAAAACAAATGATCTCACTTCTCATCATAGACCTCAACTCTTAGCACAAAATACATCAAAACAAAGCTCAGACATTGTGGTGGCTAGGGATATTAGGCTATTTTTACCTTGTACCAAAGGTACAGGGTTTGAGCCTGAATACATCTAGTCACCAGGTGTGTTACATGGGTGCACGCACACACACACACACACACAACACAAATACACACACCATAAAACTTGTTGCCATCTTTTAATAGACAGAATCACTTGAATATACCTCTCTGATTTGTATTATAATTACTATTCTTTTCCAGCTGACACCACCACTTATTTACAGTTACAAGTAATTTATTTCACTCATACCTCATCATCACCAGTTTTTACCTCATATCTTAGTCTGTGCCTCATAAAATTTGTTGCTTGCTAGCAAATCATTAAAAATAGCACTCAAAATGTAATAATGACAGACATTTGAGCCTTGGACTTCATACCCACCAGAAAACGTTAAAATATGCTGCAATAAGCAATGTTCAGAAAAAGAAATTGCAGAAAAAAATAAATAAAAATTAATCAAGCAATTAATTAATTAATTAATTAATTAATTAATTAATTAATTAATGAAACTGGACAAGGACCTGGCCAATAATTTATTTCCTCTTAAGGAAAAAATAGTCTTAAGGTCATATGTAAATTAAGTTATCACAGATATTAAACCTGCTTAACTTGCTTGAATAATCCATTCCAGCAATAAATAGTATATTGACCAGACCATTTTGAGAGTTTTAGTTAATACCACTCTCCATACCTCATCCCCATTGAAAAACCACTAAGGTACAAAGCTTTTCATAGAACGGATACAACTATGTTGGAAAGCCTTGCCTGGTGAAAGCAGACAGACTGATAATCTTTTGAAATTTAACAGGTCTAAAAGTTCTACTTGGAAAATACATGTTATTTTTTTAGAGACACTGAATAATGAATATAATAATAAACTAATTTCAGCATTACTCAATGTAATTCTAAATATTTAAACATGGAACATAACTTTATCTAAAAAGTACCACGGAGCTGTTAAATCAGCCACTTACATGCAAATGCCGTTGGTCCTGCCATGCTGACTGCACACCACCAGCAGTAGCAGCAGCAGCAAAACTTTATCCTGTCCAGTCAATACTAAACAGTTCCCAGACTCAAAGGAAAGTGTCACTGGAACAGCAATGTTTTTATTTTTTTTTTCGCAAGGAAATTATTGCTAAAAGGAACACTATCTTATATAATTAAAATATGTACAGCAACCAAGTGAATAAAAAACTGCAGCTGTTATGGATAGCATGATGGGTTAAGGCACTCAATGTTTCATTAAACAAAACAACCAGATTTATGGTTCACTTAATTATAAGGTGTGTGAAGTATTCACTGACAACAACCTTACAAGCTTGTTATCAGAGTGTGTGTGTGCATGTGCATGTTCAAACATAAGGTGGAGGAACTATTTTACTTTAAAAAATAAAATATTAGAATATGCTAATAATAAAATAGTTATAAAACAACTTGAGAAAAATGCCTATTTTCTATGTGCAATAATGGCCACTAGGGTGGATGTTACAGGGAAATACACCTTCCAGGGATGTGGAGGCCCTCTGCCTTTGGTGTTGGGCTCCCATGTGGTCTGTTATTTTCTTCTAATGTCCTTCCTGTTGGGCATTACTGCCTGACTGTTATGCTGAGGCACTTAAATTGAAACGAGTAGTTTGAAGAAAGCTTCTTTCCTTTTGAATACTTTTTGATGCCATGACTGCTGTTTATATGATTTATATGACCTGATTCTCAAACGTAGAAAAATGTTCACACCTGCCAGCTGGTAGAACAATTAAAATCACACATGTTTAACTGTCTTATCTCCAGTAAAATATGTCTGTATTACTTTCAGTTTTGTGTTGACTTGCTGTGGCATATCACTTATAACTAGTAAAACAAGCTAGGTTTGAAACTTGAATCGTGCTACTTCTGGAACTTACTCTGTATAATAATATTTTGTCCCAATGACATGACTTATTAAAAGTTTTAAATACTGTTACTGGGATTACTTTGATATTTAGTACATCAGACGTATTTCAAACATGTATTTCTTAAAGTTCTAGTATCATAAAATGTAGCTTATTAAAACTAAACTGCCATTTTGAGTCTTCTTTTATTTCATATTAAGGTTAGACTTAAAAACTATGATCACTAAAACATTGTTGCATATTCTCTCTAGCTTATCATTAAAATAAGTTTCACTTTGCATAATCACTAATTTAGATCTTACAATTGCTCAGCATTGTGATGCATTGCTACTGCTATTTCTAAGAACAAATGTAGAGCTGGAGGATACATTTTATACACTCTGCCCTTCAGTCAGTAGGTAAACAGCTAATGCTTACATTCAAAAACATTAACAAAATCAATCAATCTCGATGTGCAATGTGTGCTCTCACACACACACACACACACACACACACACACACACACACACACACACACACACACACACACACACACACACACACACACACTGCACATGCACACACACACACACACACACACACACACACACACACACACACACACACAAACACACGCTCCTTGCTTACCCTGATTCCTTTGCCATTCACCTTACACGCACTAGTTAAGCTTCAAAGCTTGCCATGATTCCTCTGCCATTATCCCTGCTCACAAACTCTGCCGTTCAACTTAAGTAGTTCCAGTTCAGTTCCTCTCAGCTTCATAGCTCTGCCGTTCCTGCTCGCAAACAAGTTCCTCTGCTGTTATCAAAGAGAGAAAGAAAATGTGCTGCTTTGGATTTATGGTCCACTAATGTGACTGAGTTGTGTTCTGATGATTCTGCCCGACTGGAAAGGTTGATGTCCAAGGAGGTGGCTGTTTTTATGACTCCAAGTTACTTGAGAAATATATTTTGTTAAATATTACTCCTAGAGGGCTACGCATTGATAGGCTACCTGCCGGTGGCTTTGGTGAGGATGAAAGCGATCTGCTTTCGGAGTGGAGGCAGGTCGCACAGGACTGCACCCTCAATTAGTTAAAAATATTCATTAAAAGAAATAATAGAACTGTTGACAATCTACATAAGGAGATTGTCAAACTGCAGCATGAGTTAATGGACAAAACTCCACCAAATGTTTTTCGAGGTGTTTTCAGAACTATCAATGAAAAAATTAACAAAGTGGAAAATGATGTTATGAGGAGAAAACGATCTAAACTTAATAGGGACATAAGGGATCATGAAAAGGATGAAGTATTCAATTGGCCACATAAAGGTCGACGTCAACATCACAATATCAAAATGCGCATGCCCAGAAGTGAAGATGGTTCATCTTGTTCTTCTATGGAGACTGTCGGCAGTCGTAAGAGTGTGTCTTTTGAAGATGCCGGTACAGACAGTTCGACCAAAAGAGTTGGAGGGAGTAAAATCGATCAGAATGCAAGGAAAACAAATGTGCAGACTCGGTCCAGGAAAAACCAAGGGAAACAAACTTTTTTTCACAAAAATTAGCAGCGGGTGTTATCCGGACTTTGAGTTCAGCTTACACTGAAGGTAACGCATCTGTATGTATTGTGGTCATTGATGAGAATTCTTTGGAATATGGTGGTAATGATGTTCATGGTGAGGATGCTTTTTCTAGTTGTCATGAAAATTTAAGTATTGTTAATCTTTCCAACATTAATTTATCTCCAGAATTTTGTAATGTTTTACACAAAGGCACTAAAGTTATACCTACGAAAGTGCCTACGTTAGCTGATGTTATTTTGGATGTCAGGAGATTTGTTCGCAAACTTAATTTGAAGGTTTATTTTACTGAATGTAACACAGATGTGTGTGTGGGTCTTTTGAATGAAAATTTGGAAGAAAAAGGAGAAGATGATGAACTGCTTAATTTGAGCATTTATGATATTCCTGATGAATCAACCATTGAATATGAGAATGTTTTTAATAATGTTCTGGATGGGGAACCATTTGGTATGGGTTATACTCATTTGTGTTTGCCTAATTTTCCTAGCAATAGTACCTTTTTGCCTCCTAAGTGGTCGTCTGCTATTAATGTTTTTGAACATGTAGTTTGTGCTAGTATTGAAAAAGCATATATAGAATTTTGCAAAAAGAAGAGATTTTTTAATCTCTCTAAGGAAGAATGGTTTGCTTTAAAGGAATTCAGAACAAGCTTAGATAAAGTAACAGTCAGACCCGCTGATAAAGGTGGCAACTGGGTTGTTATGAATAATGAAAAATATGTTGATTTTGTTAAAAGTTTGCTTAGAGAAGATGTGTATAGGAAACTGAATGAGAACCCATTAAGACAGTATACAGATGAACTTGTTGAATTGCTTGAGAGGGGGGAGAGGCTTGGATTTCTGTCTAGTAGTGATGTTAAAAAACTGCTTACGAAAGAACCCAGGCACCCCTATATTTACGCAATTCCCAAGATTCATAAAGATGCGGTTAACCCTCCTGGAAGACCTATTATTTCAGGGGTTGGTTCATATATTGAGAGAACTAATAAATTCCTTGATTTCCATTTCACAGTTTATTTACCCAGAGTAATTTCACATGTTAAGAATACTCAGAATGTATGTGATGAATTACGGGGGATGTTGTGGGACAAGGAATTTTATCGGGCTACAGTGGACATCTCTTCATTATATACAAACATTGATAAGCGATGGGGTTTGGAAGCGATGAAAAAGGTGATGGGTGAAGGTCCCAGAACCACATTTTTTGTTATCATTGTCGGAATATAGTCTCACTCACAATTATTTTGTATGGAAGAAGGTATTTTACCTTCAAGTGAAGGGAACAGCTATGGGTGCAGCCTTTGCTCCTACTTATGCAATCATATACATGGGGGAGTTTGAAAAAGAATTTATGTTTCAAAATAACTTTTTCATTAACAATGTTATTTTTTATAAAAGATACATTGACAACCTCATTTTTGTGTGTAGGGGAAGGCCATCGCAATTTGGTGTTTTCATGCAGGATTTGAATATGAATTCACATGGGCTTAATTTTGTGTTTGAATATTCAAAAGAAAAAAATGTATTTTTTGGATGTAGAATTTTATGTTGGGGAAGATTATAAGGTGCAATTCAGACCGTTCAGGAAACCGACTTCAGTGAACAATTTTGTGCATGCAAGCAGCATGCATCCACCACATTTAATTAAGGCATTACCTGAAGGGGAATTTAAAAGGATTTTAAGAAATACCTCTGATCCAAACTTATGGGATGAAACACTCAATGAAGTGTTTCTTAGACTTCATAACAGAGGGTATTTGGAAGAAACATTACTAGCCATTAAAATAGGTTATGTGGAGGACAGAAAATAAGAAAAGGCTACAATAGACAATGTCCAGTTACAAAGGATGAAAACATTTTCTCCGTCTCCAGATATTCAGATTTTTCATTAGTAGTTGAGAAAATTATATGACAGTTTTGGCATTTAATTTGTGAAGATATGACTGTAGGATGTTTGTTTCCTAAATATGTTACATTTTCATATAGAAGATTTAACAATTTGAAATAATTGTTAAGTCAAAAGTTGGAGCATTTAACAGATGGTTTGAATGTTGGCATGCATAAGTGTGGTAGATGTTCTGTGTGTCACATGGTTAGAAATTTAGATGGAAAGAAAATTAATGGAAAAAATATTGGGCGTTTGAAAGATTTAAATGTTTGTCACATGGGGTAGTTTATGTTTTGGGTTGTGATTGTGCCAAACCATTATGGTATATTGGTCAAACTACTAGAAAGATCAAAGTTCATATTTTAGAACATTTAGGAGACATGAGAAGGGGGAATCTAGACAGTCCTGTAGCCTCACATTTCATTGGTGTACACAATAGTAACACAGATGGATTTATTTTTAGTGTGTTGGCGAGGCCTCATTTTGAGGCAGGCAATTTTAAAGTTGAACTCAATAAATTAGAATTTAAGATGATTCTCAATTACCATACTTTACATCCAAGAGGCATGAATTTAGATATGGGTATAGCATTATAAAACATTTTGAAAAAAATTTTTTTGATTTATATCATTATGTATTGTACACCCGCGGTGGTGGTGCTGCGGTAGAGTTGTCGCCTCACAGTAAGACACTGTCCGGTTCGATTCACAGCTAGAGCATCTTCTGCATGGAGACATGCGTGAATGGGTGTACCTTCATTGAAGGTTGTGCATCAGGGCTGGTAACTCGGCACGTAAAAATCAACTACCAATCATTAGCGGACCGGAGTTCCGCTGTGGCGACCCCTAACCGGGAAAAGCCAAAAGACTCAACAACATCATTATGTATTGTATTTAAGCAAATTTGGTATTATAGAATCTTGCATTGTGATGTGTCATGTCATAAATTATATTACATTTTTGTAACATTTTACAAGAATTTATATCATGAAGTCTAAGTATATATTATATTCGTTTTATGTAGAGAAATGGTAGATGTGTTATAGAAAATATGCTAAAATATATATGCGTATCAGAAGCATCCACTTACTCATCTATTTAATGTTATATAATATGTTTTTGGGCTGCTTAGTATCATTTTTGAAATGTGTTAATAAAATTTTGGTTCACGAGTGAAATGTTGTAGTAGGACAATGAAGCATTTAAGTTTGCATTCCAAAGAACAAACTGGTTTAATTAATTAATTAATTAATTAATTAATTAATTAATTAATTAATTAAACAATCAGTTATTTGATGAGTCAATTGTTATTGTATTTAAGGAGATGGTTTTGTGTAATGAATTGTTCCATTGAAGGCGAATTGCCAAGGTACGAGGATATGTCAATAAAGGAATAACTTTACCATCTCTGTGGTGGTGTTCCTTTCTGCTTTTTGTTGGAGTTTTTGGTTCATTTGGTTCATTTGGGTTTATTGGTGCTTTATTATGTTATCAAAGTTCCTCTGCTATTCCCGCTCACAATTCAATTTCGGCCAGCCGGAAATGATGATGTGAGCACCTTGAGCTCAATTCCGACTGACTGGTAGCCTGACGGAGCTGACATCATCATGCACGCAATGACGTCAGCTCCAACAGTGCAAAAATTAAAAAACATAGAAAAAAATATTGGAAATGAAGGGGTGCCACTTGGGAATCATGGCAATCTTTCATTTGGACCCCAAAACTCGGTAAAAATTGAATAATTCAGAATGGTTGGGAGGTCTGGCTGTCAAGGATATCATCACCTCATTACAGATTTCTTGGGATACCATATTTGAAGTGTTAGATGTCCAAATCACCATAAACAAGACCAATTTCCACTTTATAACTAGTTATAGAACCCTCTTTGTGCTCCCATCTGAGCATGATAGCTATCATAATTCATTAGTTGAAATCTCCATTACACCAACACCTTTATACTGGGGGACTTTTAACAATTTTTCGATAAACTATCTGACCTACACTTCCACTGGGTGGCATGCCCTATTCTCCCTTGACAGTATAAATGCTAACTAGTTTTACATACAGCAAACCATCCTCAATGTCTTTAATCTGGACCTCACAAATATGGCCACTTCTTGTACATCTCCAAATGTATCATCTGATCTTGTTAAATCGCACCATACATTTGTGACCTTCTCCCTTAAAGCTGATGATAGTTTCTCAGTAAATACTTCAGTGTTTATGGACTTCTCATGTAGGTATATAACATTACTTGAGCTGATGCTAGTTTGGGTAGAATCAATTGCTTGAGCAGATTAACTGACCAATAAAAACAGAATTTAATTAAAATAATCAATCATTGTGTTTATATTGAACAAGAGAACCATCAAATCAGACAGTATGTAGACATTACTCAGATTCTTAGTACTTGCATAATCTTAAGAGTGACCTGTATTTTTCAGATTGATGATATCTCTGAAAGTCTGTTCCACTTCCAGTAGTACAGCTTTTGCACACTGTATCCAAGAGTGAGAGTACAGCTGGCAGAGGTGCACCAGAAAGTTTGGGTGATTGGTGAAGACGCCCAGGTTTGTTAATGAAGTTGTCTTGATCTGAAGGAGTCTAATAGATCTTGCAGAACATTTTAATAATTTCTACACTCAGTACATAATCAGAACAAGTTCCAAGGGCTTATTTTAAGATAGTTTTCAAATGACCAGAAGATAGAAGAAACATTGAGAACAACCAAGATTCACATGTCATTTCTAAGTTTTGTTTTTCAGATTAAATGGTTGTCTGGCTTCACCTAGCACTGGGCAGTTAACTGTTTGCTAACTGTTTGCTTAATGGGTGGGGTAGAAGCCAGGAACAAGTGACAGACCAAATTACTCCACTAGAACGAAGTTAATTCCCTTTGTTAATGAAGGGATTACATGTGATCAGTGAGGATTATGAGATGTATGCCACACTGGCACTGCTGGAAATTTTCTTATATCACTAAGCTTTTAGGATGATGGAAATGGTAGTTAATGAGGTTGGAGGGCACAACAGATGTTAGCATGGGATAACATTTGTGTAATGAACCAGGTTCTTCTGTGGCCAAGGAAATCAAAGACAGATAAGAATTGCAACGGACAGAAGGTTGCTGTTTAGGCCAGCCAAGGCAAACTCATGTGCCTAATGAAAGGGGCAGGTATATTGTATGCATTGCCAACAGCAAAAAAATAAAATAAAAGCTAAAAATAAATAAATAAATAAATAAATAAATACATAAATAAAAAATAAGGAAACTATTTTCCATTTTCCTTCAGGAAGGACTTTATTTGTTCAGCAGTTTGAGGTTTTGTTAAATAAGGTGCTGTCATGTTACGGCATGGATCCAGACCATAATGTGGCCTGATTATTTCAGATTATGTCACATTTAGATTTAGCTCAAGATGAGGTTTCCATAGATGCCATCAAGCTTGTGGAAAGGTAGTCTTCTCCAGTATGCAATGTTATTTTATATTTTGAAAATAGATTTATGCCATTGTAGGTTAGCAAGGCCTAGGTATGTGCCATCTGAAGTAGTTAGAATGCTAGGCCTTACTACCAGGGAAATATTAATTTATAATTGTATTTGCAGCTAAATAAAGAGCAGTAAGTATGCTTGGTTCTCTAGCCTTATTTGGAATATTGGCAATAGTATCACACCAGGAAGAAACACATAGGGAAATGGAGAATTCTGCCAGCTTTCCATGGGAATTGTGTGAAAGTGATGTGTGTTAGAATAATAACTTGTGTGAAAAACAGATACCATTGATAATGGGTGGTGGAAGATGTCATGGCTCATAGAGAAAGTAGAGAAAATGGGCCTGGTGTAGTAAGACAAATATTCAGCTCTGTAGGTGGCCCGTGTGCAGTACAATCTGGGTGTGGATGTTGGAAGACTCTACCCAGGACAGCAGTGCATATTTCTTTTATACTTTTACGGTCAGGTTGAACTGATTGCTGAGTTAGACTTGTGTGCAGTTTCACTCTTATTTTAACTTGGTGGGTACTAGTTGTGTGTCTGAAGTGACCATCCCTCTCATGTCAGCTTGAACCGTTCTCTGCAAGTGGTTGGCACAGGTGGGATTCAGCCCCTCCCCATGCCTGTGTCAAGTGTCCTTCACATTTGTGGCAGTAGTTCCACCCTTCTTTCACACATTTGTCATTAAAGTGATAAAACTGATGTTGATATAGATATCAATAAAGCTTAGACAAAAGGGCAAAAAGGTGTCTGTATTCATTGGGAGACAGGGCATGAAGGGACAAAGATACTGCTCATTGTAGTCATGTAGTACTTCTGTAATAACATGACAAAATTATTAGAATAATACATTTCTTATATTGCCCAATTAGTAAAGAACTAGAAGAAATGAACTATGTACATTTCTAACATTGGTTCATAGGTTCATAGGTGTGTACTAGGCTAATGGCCCTGGATCCTTTATAAACCTAGCCCCCAAAAATTGCCCAGGCACCGTGTCACCTGATGTTTGTTCACAGTGCCGCTATCCAGTAGGGGGAACTGGAATTGTCCCTGGGGTGAGCTTTCGGTTACCCATCCACTTGTCAAGATTTCTCTTGAAGAGGGCCATTGAGGTGCTCTGCTTGATATGAATGGAAAGTTTATTCCAGAGTATGGGCAGTCTTTGGGAAATGACCCTGCCCCTCCAGCATGTTCTGTTAATTGTGGTAATGAGGTTGTGATATCTGGGGTGTGTGGCACGGTGGGATTGGGATTTCTTTAGGAGTAGCATTTCAAGTAGGGCTGGGTCAGACATGGCTTTGTAAGTCAACCAGAGATCACCTCTAAGTAGATGATAAGAGACTGAGAACAACTGAAGTTTCCTGAGTCTTTCCATTTAGGACATGTGTTAAAGGCCTAGGATTTTTTCTGCGAGGTACTTTTGTGGCTTCTCCAGCTCTTGTAGGTGTGTGGTCAGGTACATGCCAAACTGGGTGTTATATTCGATGATTGGTCTAATGAGGAATGAGTAGAGAGGGATGATTACTTCTTTCTTCCTTGTTTATAAGATGTGTCACATAGAAGGAATTTCTGACCACAGTGGCAATGTGGTGGTCAAAGGTGAAGTGGCTGTCGACCTGGAAGCCCAAATCTCTTTTGGCCCCTTCAGTGTTTTCTGGGCTCCCATCAACGAGGTAATTCATGGGAACTGAGTTTTTTCCAAAGGGGATGATAATGCATTTTTTGGCATTAAGCTTCAGGCCATGGTTCTGACACCAGTCATTGGTCTCAGAGAGACCTTTTTGTAAGATGTCTGCATCACTTGGGAAGTTGATAATGACTCCTAGCTTGCAAACATCAGCAAACTTGGTCAGCCGGAGTCCTTCTGTGTTGACGTGGACTTCTAAGAAGTAGATGCCAAACAGGAGAAGGCCCAGGACCAAGCCCTGTGGGACTCCATTCATGACTGGTCGACAGTCTGACTTGCAATCCACAACATTCACTCTGGGGATTCTGTCTGTGAGCCAGTTTGCAACCAACCTAGTGATGTAAAGGTTGATGCCTAGTTTGCTGAGTTTATCAATGATACCCGAGTGGGAAAATGTTATCAAAGGCCTTGGCCAGGTTGAGGTAAGCTGTATGCACTGCCTTGCCCTCATCCATAGCCTTGGTGACTGCCTCAAAGAAGTCAACCAGGTTCAGCAGGCAGGATCTCCCCTTGACAAAGCCAGACTGTGTTGGGTCAAGAATTTGGAAATTGCCTATATCTTTGTTAAGCAGGTCCATGATGATGCACTCCATAGCTTTGCATACCAGACTCACCAGGCTAATGAAGCAATAGTTGCCAAGGTCTGTAGTTGCTCCCCCTTTATGGAGCAGGATGACTATAGCAGTGTGCCATTCATTAGGAACATAGCCTGAGGTAAGGCTGTGATTGAACAGGGCACACAGATGTTGTGCCAGTTCATTTTTTAGCTCATGTAGGATGCAGCCAGGGATATTATCAGGTCCCATGGATGCTGTATTCTTGGCTTTGGACAATGCAGCTTTTACCTGTGCTGCAGAAATGGTGGGTACCAGGCTTTCTTCTGGTATTGTGGAAGGGCCCTTGGGGGGGTGGTAAAGTTGACACTGAATCTGTCGGCCAGTATGTTGGCTATATCTGTTGGCTCAGTATTGGAGGTGCCATTGTGCAATATCTCAGAGCAAATCTGAGTATTGCCTTGGAGGTTTTTTGATATAGCTATAGAAGGCTTTGTGGTTATTTTTGGTGTTAGCCGCAATTCTGCCTTCATAGCTGGCTTTAGAGGATTTAATAAGGGATCTCAGCTTTTTGTTGAGACTGATAAGGGAGGTTTTCCAGTCTTGTGACTTTATTTTTTTCTGCAACAGTTTCTTCCTCCTGTTGTAGAGTTTATTGATGGCTGGGGACCACCAGATTGGCTTTCTTTTTTTTTGGAAGAGAGTGTCTTAGTTCTATTTGGTATGACAAGGTCCATGCATTTGTGTATGTGCTCGTACAGTGATTTGATGTATGATTCTGCAGTTGTGCAGCTATTTTCCTTTGGCATTGGTACCAAGAAGTTAGCCACCTCTGTTTTTAGGAGCCCAAAGTTGGCTTTAGAGAAGTTTTTCAGGGTGGTCACCTTAGCATAGGTTGTAGGCGAGATGGAGATTTCCATGGTGATCAGTTTATGGTCAAATTTAACCAAGGAGAAATTGACTATAGGTGTCAAGCAACGGTCTCCCATGTTGGTGATAACCAGGTTGGGGATGTTGCTTCTTCTAGTGGGGGTCAGAATGAGCTGGTCCAGGCCATTGGAATTGATAAATTCCAGAAAGTGTTGGGCCTGTACATTGGTACTTGAATAGTTTTCCCAGTTGATGGAAGGGTAGTTGAAGTCACCCAATATGAGAGCATTGGGTTGGACCTTGATAGACTTCAGGGTGCTAAAGAACTTGGCGTGAGAGTCTAAGGACATGTTTGGGGTTCTGTAGCAGGCTATGACTTGTATTGCTGTCTTACCCAGTGTTAGTTGCACCTGAAGTATCTTGGATGCATTATGCTGGGATACCAGTCTAGAAGTGTGCATATCCTTTAAGAATATGGAGACACCACCACCTTTGGAGCTTCCGGACATATTCTGGGGTTGAAAGGTATGGAATGAGTTGTAGCCTGGGAGTGCAAGGGTGCTTTCTGCCTCTGTTACAGCACAGATGTCGACATTCTCCATTTTGAGAGAGCTTTGAGCGACTACATCTTGAGATTTAAACTTCTAGCATTGAGCAGTATGACCCACAGATTACATTTGTTTGTAGCTGTTATGGTGGAATTTTGGTCTTTGGAGTACTGCCTTAAAAAGCACTGTCGGGGTGGCAAGAGCCTTAGCCAGTACCTGGAATCCCAGGGGTCACAGATGCAGGCCGTCTCTGGCAAAACATTGAGGTCTGTCAATCACGTTGTCTCAGGCAGACAGATTCCCTTAGAATGGCACCAGACACTTAGCCAATTGTTGAAGTCAATCATTTTCTGTTCGTACTGTGATATCATTCTAGGTGATGGTAGAATACTGCTCAGGGCTGGGGTCATACCTGCCTAAGCCACATAATCTGAGAGTTCCATCACATCTCTTTTCATGTAGTCCAGGGAGGTATGTCTCAGGTCATTCACACCAATATGGACAATGACCGAGTCATATTTGTACATGTTGTGGAGTGACCTGAGTACATGTGTTATGTGGCAGATTCTGGCACCAGATAGACTGACTGTCACATTCTCCTTGTTCATCCTAGTGAGTGGGACATCAGTGTGTCTCACAATTAATGCTCCTATGATTAGTACATTGAGAAAAGTGTTTTGCCTTAAGGGCTTAGATTGAAGGGCACACTGTGGTGGTGAACTATGTGTTCTGGGGTTGGTGTTGTGGTGGTGGAGTGCTTTTCTGTCTCAGGGGTCTCTGTTGTTTGGGTAAGCTTTTATTGAGAGCCTCCACAAAGGTGGGTGTATGGTTTGTGTTTCTATGTGTGGGTTGTGATGGTTGGTGTTTTTGAGAGCTGTGTGTTCTTTGTAGTGAGTTGCAGGTGTTGACCTTCTCCTCTTGTACTTATTATATTCAGATTACTAGTTAGATTTCAAAAATTATAGAGCTACAATTTTGAAAGATGTGTAGAAAATCCATTAAAGACCAACAGTAAGAACAAATAATTTTTATGAAAATATATAATGCAAGTGGATGTTCATTATGTTCCCACCCCATCACAGGTGAGGGTTTCTACCACTAATATTAGTACTGAGTACCACACATGGAGGAAAAGGGTAGCCATCTGGGGTCAATGACAATATGTGAGGTATGTGGAATGCTGGAAATATAAAGAATTAAGCTTATAGCATCCCATATGAGTTTGTGAGAAGATAGGTTTAAAATCCTTTCTACCGGTTTCTGTTTTTGTATTATAACCTGGCTATGGTTCTGAAATTCTACTGATTTCACTGGGTAAAACCTTTCTCTTAAGGGCAGGTTATATAATGCTATATATCTTCAGAGCTGAATTTCAGGCTATTATTTTGTGCTAAAAATAAAGCTAAGATCAAGGGATCCATACCTGCATAAAACATATTCTTCCATTATCTGGAAATATGCAGAATATATAAGATGTAACAATCGATTTTAAGGCCTACTTTAAAGCTCAGAGTCTATCTTTAAAATTTTAACAGTGTTGTTTTTTTCTGTAATGGATAGCTCTTTTGATAGTCATTTCATTTTGGTGAATGAAATGAATTAGATTTTGTCCCCACGAGCCAGGCATTGTATTTTATTTACTGTCTTTCCTAGCTGCCAGAATGAAAGACCACACACACACACGCACACACACACACACACACACACACTCACACATGCATGCATCTACATGCATATACTAGCACACAGTGACATGCAGAAAGACCCTTGAATCCCCTTTAGCCTTTATTAGGGTAATTGATTTTAGACTGTTAACAGGATATTGATCAGTGGAAGAAACTAAAATTTAGGGTCTATTATGAAAAGCAATCAATATTTGCTTTGAGCAAAAGATTAAGGCACTAGATGAAAAAGAATTTGAAACTACCCCAACAGACTTCAAAAGAATTGTATTGTTCACAGGTTTTAGTTAATGTGTTTCAGCTGAAGGGACAGCAATCAAAGAAAGAAGAATTAATAAATTGTTGTTTGTAACTGTTTTTCCAGAGTTCATTTTGTAGCTGCCAAGCCTTGAGAATTTTATGTACTCATTGATGTTCGCAATTATAAATGAAATAAAATGAATTAAAATAAAATAAAAATACAAAGGGTCAGTTAACTATGGTGCTGACTACATTTATGTACAACGTTTTTTGCACTGATTTCATTCTAATGATGTCTCATAGAGAGCATGCACATTAGTAGCCTTAACTGCTCCTGGATAAGTAAACATCACTCCCGTGTTCCAAGGACTCTAGTATACTAGAGAATGAAAGAAGGATAACTGAGCCAAAGCAGAGTTCTGATTTAGTCAGTGTGTTGTAAAACATTGATTTGTTCATTTTACTGAAAATGTAAAGCTATTCAGAACCGAGTCCTTATTTCAAGAAAAAGGTTAGCAAGCCCCCAACACCCCAAACTTATATATAAGAAATCTAACATTGCACCAAATAAAAAAAGGAATCCCTGCCAGTACATACTTAGAAATTGCTCCAATAGTGATTTCCTATGGAAAACAGCAACCAGTGTTGTGTTACCTGGCATCTTGAGCTTTGGGCAGCTGATGCTTGGGGAATTTCACCTTGGTCACCTGTAGAGATATCCTTAAAATACGGCTCCCATATTTCTGTTACCAGCAGTACTTGAAATACAAACTATAAGGAATTTTCAATAGAACTCTTAACAGTGAACTATAAAGATGGTGATACTGAATTCTGCTTTAATCTCATTTCACGCAACAAATCTTAAAGCACAGCAGATGAGTATATGACAAACATATGTGTGAAAATTGTGTTACAACTGAACACTTATGATGTGTGCTTTGTTTGATGTGAATTAGAAATGTACAATGCTTTCATAAATTATTTAAAGTGGTGATACCCCTAGTTTTGTTGGTTATAGACCCATGCCTGTTAATATGAAAAATAACTTATTGAAAAAGCACAGCAATTTGCTGGAATATATTCTGTTATAAATAAGGGAGTAAAACACAAGTTATAAAAATACAGCGTGCAAGTTTGTAAAGTTATTGGCATTGTAATGTCAGTATGTGAAAACATCTATATTTGTCATTACTGTAAGATGCTATTGAGAAACAGCAGACCTGTGAAAGTCCATTGCATGTAAGAGTACTGTCTTCCTTGCAGTAAGTGACCACAGCAGCAAAGTCATTCAAATGTCAATTTGTTAGAAGATGCAACACACACACACACACACACACACACTGTAAAGAATATGGTTGCACTAACATTTTTGATGCTACAAATAAGGTTATGACTAATCACTAGGCCTACATAGCATCCCAACCAAAAAACATACATCATGGATCTACACACACACACACACACACACACACACACACACACACACACACACACACACACACACGCGCGTCCACATACACAAATTCATGTACAGTGATGAATAAGTCTGCAATGACATTTTTGATGTTACAAGTTAAGTATACTGCACATTATGAAAATGTAATATTCCCATGTTATCAATGTTACAATAAAATATTGCTGTAGTCAGAAGGAACACAGCACTGCATTCTGTGCAAAAAGTAATTTTGTAATAAAAAGCCTGTGACTGGCATATTTAGATGTTTCAACCTAATGCTAAATTTTTCCAGGTGTGTATATAAGTCTTTAGCCCTTCAACCATAATACTTTTGAGGAAAAATTGCGAGCATATAAAAGAGAACTCTTAGATACCTTTTATTTATTTTCTTTATGGCTAGTCTAAGGAGCGTCTGTCTGGATCAGCAGAGGCCCGAGGAGAAAAGCTCCACTATTAGACTAAGACAATACATGAACTAAATCAATCTAAATTTATCAATCTTTTCAAAAACAAAAACAAAAAAACAAAAACAAAAACAAAACAAAAACAAAAATACAGTTTGTCTTGACTAACTTAACTAGGTTATAATGCAATTACAGAAAGAAAGTAATCCAAAGTTAAGGAGATGTGGCTTGGAGATGATGTCCAGTTAAGGATATCTGAAGTGTAGGTACATAAAGTGTGAAGTGTAGTAATCAAAAATTGGTCATTAGTCAGAAAGTAAGAGGACAGAAAGAATAAAGCTAAGAAAAATAGTAAAAAAAAAAAAAAAAAAAAAAGAAGGTAAGGAAGTATATTGGTAGTAAAGTTAAGGGAAAAAAAGTAGGGAGGAAAAAGAAAAGGGTGGTAGAAGAGTTAAATTAGATAAAAAGGGTTTAGGTAAATTAAGTTTTTAAAAGTTAAAGTTAAAAAAGGAGGAGAGAGGAGGGTATAGGTATATAGGCAAAGAGAAAGGGGGTGAAGGACTAAGCTAAAAAAATAGTTTAGGTAAGAATGGGAGAGTAAAAGATGAAAAGCAGCAGACTGTCAGAGTAAATGACAGTAGTATGTTCCAGTCAGATTAGAGCAGGGGGCAAAGCCAAGTGGATAGAGTGGTTTTTTCTTATTTTGAAAAGGTGACGACATGTTATGAGAGGAGGTCAGTTCAGTGGGAAGTTTATTCCAGTATGAACCGATAGTGATACCGATAGTGATACCTCACTTGAATTTTTCTGGCCAAACCCTTAGAATGTCTGCCATTTTCATTATATGTTTGGATCCCTGACAAACCTTTTCTGAAATATCTGCATTGATTTATGTAGTACTCCTCTTCCGTTATAATCTGTGGAAAAACTGGAAAAATCTCATAGCCTTATAAACGGACCCAAATGAATTTGAAGAAAAACTCCATTAAAATCAGAAGGTCTGATAAACGTTTGTAAAGGCTAAAAGAATGCTGTTAGAAACAAATTGGAACAATATCATTTACGTTGTAATAAAAGTCATCTATAAACTCTAGAATTTATCAGTATGCCAAATCAAAGTAGACTACACAGTGACAAAATATTGCATGTCAGAACACCTTTTCCAGGGATTCATTGCCTGGAAATTTGGAGTGAAACTATCAAACTTGATATATAGATTTACTATGAAATATCCCCCATTAAGTGTCAGTTCCTGAATGATGACACATTTTTGTGGCCGTAGTGTTACCAGACATGGATAATGTGTGAGCACATGCTCTTCATTTCTTCCATCCGGTTTTAAAATTAACTGCAAGTCAGGCAGGCACTGTATAGAGAAGTGGCTTTCAGGAAATCGTAAGTTGCCTTCCCTTTCATTTGTGAGAATTGTGTGCCTTGTTATTTACAAAAAGCAAAGCAAGCTAACCAGATTGATACACCAGGATTCATGAAAACTTACTTGGCATTCTAAGCTTGTATGAGTGACTAGCAGCGACAAGCAAGGTGCATCACAATCAGCTACAGGAAAACTTTAAAATATGCTAGGTGGTCGTCATAGCCATTGTAAAACGGTGCCTACAAAAGGCCATTATAGAAGCTGGTACTTCTGATGTTGCCATATGTATTTCCCAGGGGCATAGGGTGTTCACGCCATGTTTAGCCTTTCATGGCCTCCATGAAATAGACGTACTGGACTACTACAGGGTGGACAGGAACACTATATAGCAAATAGCAGATGTGTCACTTTTGTTTGTGGCCCGATGGCAATCAAGGAGAACTCATCCCAGTGGATACGAAGGAATGTGTTACTTTATATATTTTAGCTACAGAGACCTTTCAGTGATGTACGAGGTGTCCACAGGCTTCTGACTCCAGAATAATCTATTTCCTCAATGCAATACTGCAACATTTGGGGGGGAGGATATGTGATTTCCATGTACCAAAGAGGAAAGAGCAAGCACTATGCAAAATCCCTATGTTATAGCCTAATTCTCTGGGGGTACTGGGGCCATAGACTGCACCCACATAAAAATAAAGGCCCAAACTAATGAACTGGAAGAAGACATGTGAACTGCAAAGGGTATCACTCTATCAACTGGTAGGTGGTTTGTAATGCACAAGGTCTAAGTGCGTACAGGCTTCCCAGGCAATTTCTATGACTCCCGTATATGACACATCTGTGACATCCACAAAAAAGTTTGCAAAGAGTGATTTTTCACAGGGGCATCTAGCTTGGGATGGGGATGCTGGATATGCACTATAATCTTGGCTCAGGACACCAGTGAGAAATCTACACAATCCCACTGAACAAGGTTACAACCACACCCTTGCACAAACTAAAAACATCACAGAGTATGTGTTTGGTCTGCTCAAGTCATGTTTTTGTTGCTGAGATATGCCCTGTAATAAGACCTTGCCACTTGTGCCAAATACTAACTGTCTATCATCTTACATAATGTTTTACTTAGAAAACAGTAATGCAAGGTGACCTGTTGCAGGAAGCTCAGTTCCCAGCAGAACAGGCAGTAGCAGCCGACACTGATGAAAAATCCGAGGAGGAGCCATCAGCAGGGAATGACCTTGCCAGATGGAGGTGGACTCAGTATGTTATGGCATGAGCTAAGAGGCAGTAAATTGCACATACACTAACTACATAACTAGCAAAAGAGGTCAGCAGATGCAGATAGTAACACTGATGCATACAAAAAAAACATTGCCTGGCCACTGTTAGGATTATCATAGTCAGCCCAAGGCTAGCCCACTCTTAACAGCAGTAACACAGGTGTGTGATCAGTCTTTCTGAAATAAATACTACAATACCTAAACAAGTTTAGCAGACAGTAAAAATGACGATGCTTATACAAGAATATCACAACACATAAACTGATATATAATCTCAGCAAATACAGACACTAACAATGATTCATGCAAACAAAACAGCCGCATTTACTCATGCGTTGCCTGTCCACTCTGTGCATCAGAATTAAGCAGCCCATATCGGACACCCTTTCAGATGGCAAGGCATTCTCCTTTGCATAGGTGGGTGAGCAAGCTATCCTACACCACTACTACTGCTACTACTACAGAACTTAAGCAGAGTAACAACACTTTCAAAATGATAAGCAATACACAGGAAAATCAGACTATGCCCACCAATACATTGCCTAGCCTTGCTGTACATGAGGCAAAGGGAACTCAAGTCACACACTGTGCAATGAATATGGTACATTTATTATCATCTGTACAGAGTCTGAGGTGATACTGGAGTGCAGATGTGTTTGAGTGTGATATTTGAGGTAATAGTAAGTATGCACTCTTAAAGCAAATATGTCTAGATATGGAATGTGTGCTTGATGTGAGAAAGTACATAGAGAAGAATGTGTGTGTGTGTGTGTGTGTGTGTGTGTGTGTGTGTGTGTGTGTGTGTGTGTGTGTGTGTGTGTGTGTGTGTGTGTGTGTGTGTGTGTGTGTGTGTGTGTGTGTGTGTGTGTGTGTGTGTGTGTGTGTGTGTGTGTGCATGTATGCATGCATGTGTGTGTGTGTGTGTGTGTGCGTGTGTCTGTGTGTGAGTGTGTGTGTGTGTGTGTGTGTGTGTGTGTGTGTGTGTGTGTGTGTTTTTTTGTGAAGTGTCATGCCCACCATGGGTTTTGTCTTTGTGTTTTCAGGGACAGAGTGTAGCATGTGTGCCAGCATGATGTCCTGCAATACTGGGCATGTATAATCCATGCATGAAAGAGGATCAGTTTTGGTGTGGATGCCCCCACCACAGAGTACTGCCTCTGCCAAGAGTTGCATTGTGACCCTTACTAGAAGTCAGAGTGTTGCCTGGATGTGAATGGTGTTTTCCAGATAAGATGTTATCACAGCCAAGTTCAGAGGCCATAACCACATAGGTAACCCTACTTGGGTGCAGCCAGATCCATAAAAGAGTTAGCAATGGAAGTGCAAACAGTGTGGGAGTGGGATCTGGCATGTCCATGGCCACGTTGGCTAACATCTGATGATGAACTAGTAGACCAGCCTCATAGATCTTACTCATTTCCCACCAGATTACCCAGAACAGACATTGCATGTTCCTGTGTGTCATCCATCCTTTTCAAATAGTCACACACATAGTTCAGGCAGTCCCATACATTGACAAGCATAGCATGCATTGGTCTTACAACATCTTCCAAGACCCTGGTGGAACTTGCCTGTACCTTCATGATGGCCCTGCACATATGTTGGGTGGAGGTTAATGATACAGTAGTTTCAGGGGAAATAAGGTAACATTTCCTTCTCTAAGCACCTCTACCAACAACTGTTTGTGATATTCCCCACCTAAGATGGCCGAGTGGAGATTCTCCCATGCCTGCACCTGGTCAACCATGTCCCCATCAACATGTTCACTCTAAGAAGGTTTGTTGTCATGGACATGCACAGACATACTGACTATATTCATGGTGTAGGGAGGTGATGTAAGGGGAATATTCCCAGTGTCTGATATACCTCCCTGTAGACCCAGAATGTGTCTCTTCATCCCCATCATCATCATCAGAGGATAAGGATTCCCAAACCTAAGATGGAGGTAGGTCAACAATGCTAGTGCTAATACATGTAAGTATGCCCATACCATGTGCAGATGGTCGCTGCACCTCATTGTCAGATGTACCTAGATGCAATAGGTGAGATAAGTAGTATAAGCATTTATGTGACTACCAGTTGCAAAGTTAGCTATAAAGATATTTGAATGCATACTCGAACATCACTAGTGAAATCCTCTGGAGTCTGTCCATCTCTACCCTAACTTCCAGCACCATGCTGTGAAACTCTGATGTGCTGCCTGCACCCTGAATGATGACAAGAACTCCTCCATCTTTATAAGTTATGATTCAGTAAACAGCTCACCACCAGTAGCCCTCTGTTCCTATGCCATGGCCTCTGGTCTGACCTTGGCCCTATGAATCATATCAGGGGACATGTATATATGTGGTCCTGACCAGTAACATCATTGACATCCTTGATCTCCTCTAACCAGATACAGTCAAGGAAGGGTTTGTTGGAGGAACGTATTTCAATAAGCCATCCATCATGGAAACCGAGGCCTGTACTATCACCTTATTTTTCAGCCTATGAAAAATGAGGCTTCTGTGAGTGAGGATGTGCCCTTAGCAATCTTAGGAGCCATATCCCTGTTGTAATGGAATAAAAAAATAGATATAAAAAATGAGGTTACCATACTGGTAGTACACACAATTTAACACTTATGAATAGTATATCACTAAGCAGTCAGTAAACAGCATACACAAATGTAACTAGGGTTGCCAACCATCCAGAATTCTACCAGACTATCCAGAATTAAGGGACACTGTCCAGAAGAATGGAAAATGCCTGTGTTGTCTGGAAAAAATGGTGCACTGTGCACATTTTCTTTTAGTTTAAAAAAATAAATTTTTTTTTTAGGGGTGTTCTTCTTTAAGAATGCCCTTTGCGTCCAGGTGCAGATGACGAAAGCAGTGTCTTTGCGACTGTTTATGTCTGTCTACTCAATGTCTTCCACATGCATGGAATTTGAATTATAAAGAAGACGGAATGTATGCTGAAAAGCCCCAGGTAAAGCAGGAGTCCGGCTAATGTTTGCTCTGAGTTTTCTCTAATCCAACTGCGGCACATGTAAGTTCCATTTTTTTTTTCCCCTCAGCTTTAACCTTTAACTGAGGTAAGACTCCCCTGTTCAAACTTAAGCATACTTGCTGTATATTGATCTAGAAGGCTGTGGGTGTGGGCTGTACTCCCACAGCATATAGATGGATTGCTCAAGCTCATACTGTGTTGTATTTTAATGGGGCAGGGTGCTGCAGTCCTGAGTATGTCCTCCTATGATGCCTAGTAGTAACTATGAACCTGTTTTCAGTTTGCCATCCATTTACTATTGCAATATTACCGACAGCTTACCATTTTTTAACATAACATAGGCAATCAATTCTTCAGGGGCAGCCTGCATTGATTTGTAGATGAAACACTGAAATATAAAATTGTTTGCTAGCAGCAACTTTTCATTAGTTGCAGATCTCTTTAATGTGGAACTATTTAGATGATATCAGGCCGGATTCACGATGGCTTGCATGGAGTCTAAGAGTAGAGTAAAACTCCATGCAGCCATCATGTCCGGCGAGTAATCCAGGAACATCCTGTAGGGGCGTGTAAGAGAGCTCCTAAAATGGCTCTTACACGGACAGGGCTAGGACATGCAAATCACCTCAATTGCAGGCGAAAGGCATGCAAATGAGGTAGATTTGTGATTCAGGAAACCCAAACCTGTCCGAGAAAGAGCAGTGTTATTTGCAGAAATGTACTCAGTTGACAACTGAGTACCATTCTGCAAATAGCAAAACGGAGCCATGACAGCTCCAAATAAAGGTTGCATCCAGTGCAGGAAGCATGCCAATGGCCAAATATATGGCCATTGGAAATGTTCCCTGATGCAAAATTAAAATAATTTTTTTTTTTTACTCCGATTTCCGATGTTTAAGCGTAGCGTAGTGACGCACAAATGGGCTGCACTCTAAAAACCAGAATACTAAAAATTTTAACCCACAAATGTGGATTTTATAGAAATTGTTAATGTACAATGCAAGGGAATGGCAGGCTGAAGACAACATGGCCACCGAGTAGAGGTTGCTAAGGGGGGAAGCTCAGTCTAAGACATGTAACCAAACATTAGTAGGCAATCCTATGTAAATGAGTGTTAGGATAGTGAATCGCTAGTTTACATAGCAAATGAGCACAGTCAGTGGAGTGTAGGAATAGGATATGGGGAGTAACAGAATAGAAGATAGGTGACATCACGAGGGGGGTATGTTCGAAAGAAGTGAAGCTCGTTGGAGCAGAGTGGCATGTGTCCGCTGTCAGTTAGACATCATGGAAAGAGGTGTGTCAACAGGTAGGCTAGGGAAAGCCAAGAAATGGAAGGTGTATACCTTGGATAACACCAAAGTTTCTTGCTGAGCATGCATGCACGCGTGTGCACACCTGTAAACCCGAGTAAGACAGAGTGAGCGCGTGTAAGCATGAGTGCATGCATTTAAGCTGGAGTAAGCATGTATAAGGCTGTTTAAAGAGTTGTAAGTGCATTTGCACTGGTGTGCATGCGTTTTAACCCAAATAAGCAACTTTTAGTCCATGTAAGCATGTGTGCACGCGTGTTAGCTGCTGTGCTTGTGTTTGTGCTTGTGTGCGCGGCACTCCCCCCTGAGGAAACAGAAAGGAAAAAGGAAGCACAACAAATAGTAGGAAGCTACCAGGGAGTACTAGCAGAGCTAGCAGGTGAAAATAATCAGAATCAGGCAATTACAGAGGCAGTACACTAGCCCAGCCCAGCCTAGCACTTAAAACTCTGCAAACAACAGTCCATTATGTTTCTCACAAGAGACACTGCAGTAAGCTAATAGAAGTGAAAACTGAAAAAGCTTTACTGAGACAAAGAAATGTTAGGGGCTGCCATTGCTGTTATAAGGTGACATATGCAACATGCTGAGGGTGGTGACAATGGAAATGCTGCTGGACAACCCACAGTGAGGAGACGGAGAAGAGTGTACAGGCCCAGGGTAACCTACCAGGGGCTACATGAGCTGGAGATAGTGGAGCACTATAGAGTGGACAGAGACCTCCTGCAGCAAATTGTTGAGCTGTGCAGGCCACACCTCACACACAGAACCAACAGAGGGGAATCCATCCCAGTGGAAACCAAGGTATGTGTTGGCCTAAGAATATTAGCAACAGGTACCTTCCAGAGACCAACTGGTGATATGACTGGGATATCACAGGCATCAGCATCCAGGGTACTACACCAGTTCCTGGATGCCATGTCAGCACATGTCGGTGATCATGTATATTTCCCCAATTCCCATGAGGTATTGGCCAGCAATATGCGTCTCTTCCAGCAAATAGTGGAATACCCTGAGGTAGTGGGTGCAATAGACTGCACGCACATATGCATCAAAGCACCAGTGGGCGAGCGAGGTAGGGTCTACTTCAACCGCAAGGGCTTCCCCTCCATCAACTGCCAGGTCATGTGTGATGCCCAGGGCATAATACTGAATGAGTGTGCAGGCTGCCCTGGAAGCTACCATGATTCCCATATCTGGCATCTGACACAGCTGTACCGGACATTTGCCAATGGGGACATCCCACATGGTCACCTAGTGGGGGATGCTGGCTATGCCCTGGAGCCGTGGCTGATGACCCCCATCAGAAACGCATACACACCTGAACAGGAACACCATAATGAGACACACGCACAAACATGTAATGTAATAGAGCATGTGTTTGGGCTGCTCAAGTCACGGTTCCGGTGTCTGGACACATCTGGTGGAGCCTTGCAGTACTCACCAACTACATGTATCCAAATTGTCATGGTATGTGCTATGCTACATAATATGATCCTACGAAAACAGCTGCAGCAGGACCAGCATAGGCCTGGGCCAAACAGCCCCCCACCATTTCCAAGGCTATCACAGGCAGAGCATGACTCGGAGGAGGAACAACCTGAGCCTGCCCCAGTAGGCAGAAGGAGGCGTGCCCAGTATGCTTTGGCCTTGGCAAAGAGGCAATGCATAGCACATACACTGGCTCAGTAGGAACTCTGGAAATGATACCCCTCTCCGACTCGAACATAAAGTAAAAGGGATGCCTAAGTTGACACTACCTGCTTCCAAACATATGCAGGGAGTGTAGTATGTGCATCCGACATAGGCAGCCCTGCAGCACCACCTAAGGCATGAATGCCATGTGTTAAGCAATATAAAGCAGTGCTAAACAGCAATTACCACCATGTAGTATATGCAAACAAAATCGCACACACCAACTAGCACAACTGTGGTCAATATTCAGTAATACTGGGCAACGTCCAGCAATGTTGGTGAATATTGAGCAATGTCGGACAAGCCTGGTCTAAGTAGGGCATAGCTGAACAAAAGCCAACATGCTCATATTTGCTTAACAGGCCCTTAAGCAGTCTGGTCTGCTCAGTATGAAAATGTAAAGCAGTGATGGGCCTCAAACCCAGGATACTGTGCACTATAGCCAAAGTACTGAACCACTAAACCATGACAGTATTGCAGCGTCCACCTGTATGATGGAATGTTAATAAGTCTATGCAAAGTTTTCCATGGAAACACTGCAGACACAGCATAATCCTTGTTGAGTTATGACACAAAGGTGAGTCTTGCAGTGAGAGCAGAACCTGACTTCCAACACACACAGTATAAATGTTAATATTGGTGATGTTCGCACACATCAGCAAATGTAGTGGACCTCAGATAGCAACATACTGAAGGTTCACACTGGGCATGCTCACACACTTGAATAAATGAGACAAATGTCAGGAAACAAAACATGTAATGTCAGAACTGGGCATGCTCACACACACAGGCTATGTCTGAGTACAACAGTGGGCCACGCATATCTGGCAGTTGCATGTGTTAACCCAAGAACCTGTCACTATACAGCAATCCCTCCTGTGCACAGACACATCTATAATATAGTGGAACCCTGACATAATCAAATATGGTCTGCAGATACTGAAGTTCTTCATGGAAACTGGTAAAGCAAAGATGATAAAGACCTGCAAACAGTATCAGCAATAAACATTGTGCATCATGAACATAAGCATAGGTTCAGAGGTCGATACTAGGCTATCTGCCCTAGGGCATGTACAAACCTAGCCAGAGTGTGTTTGGCATTTGCAACCCTGTCACATTACTACACTGTGTGTGTGAATAGTAGGTCACACATGATAGCCCATGTACATTTATGCTAGTGTGCCTCTGTCTAGCAGGGACACAGAGGATATCCCAGGGGTTAATATACAGTCACCCATACAGTCGTCAAGATGTCTCCGGTAAGTGGTCAGTGGGTGGCTCTGCCTATGTGAAACTGGGATTACATTGTGTAGTGAGTGGAGCCTCTGGGATAAGAATCTGTCCCTCCACAATGTCCTATTAACATCTGTGCTGAGGTATACGTCCCTGCAGTGTGTAGCTCCAAGGGAGTTGGATATTCCGAGGTGGAGCATGTCCAGTAATACTGGTTTGGCTATAGCTGTAAACAACAGGCACACATCATATCTGAGTAGGTGGTAAGCGACTGAGTAGAGCTGGAGTTACTGCATCTGAACTATACAGGGCATCTGTGTGAGTCCCTAGATCTGCTTGGTGAGGACCGTCCTTGGCCAGTACAGTTGCTGCAGGTGTCAGGTAAGGTACACCCCAAATGTAGCATTGTAACCAAGCATGGATGTGATGATTATAGGGGCACAATGACCTCACTCGATCTAGATGTGAAACCATATGGGATAAGGTGGCACACATAGCAGATGTGTCCAACCACTTTGGCAAACCCCTAACAACTCCTACCATATGTAATGGAGTACTACCTATGTGGTAATGTGTGGGCATGTTGTTACTCCCAAAGGGGATGACTATGTAACTAATGGCATTAAGCTGTAGGCCATGGCTCAGGCACCATCTCTGTGAGACCCTGATTGAGTAAGCATGTGGCAACTGTAGAGTTGATAATGGCACCCAGTTTTCAGTCAAGTGCAAACATGATCAGCCATATTCCCCCCCGTGATAGCCTGTATGTAAGACAAATATATACTGAACAAGAGAGATCCCAGGACCAAGCTGTGTGTGATGCCATGTGTAACTGGTGTATAGTCAGACATGGCACCTGCAATCCTCACCATGTGGGTGCTATCCCAGATCTAGGTATCAATCCATTGTGTGAGATATGTGTCCAAATTGACACTGGTGAGCCTATGCATAATTGCCCAGTGGGTTATTGTGTTGAATGGTTTTGCAAGGTTCAGGTAGGCTGTGTGGATAGCCGTCCCTATCTCGATGGACCTGTTAGCCATTTAAAGAATACCTACAGGTTCAATAGGCAAGATCTGGCCACAACAATGCTGAAATGAGTAGGACACAGTGTCTGTAGGTTCCCGCTGTCTATGTGTAGGAGTCCTATGACAATATGCTCCATAGCTTTGCAGAACAGGCCACATAGGCATATAGGGCAATATTGTCTGTGGTCTGTTGTGGCACCAACTCTGTGGAGCAGAACCACTGTTGCAGTACGCCATTTCTTGGGTACATATCCTGTGGTAACTTCGATATTGAACAGTGATGTAATGTGAGGGTTGTGTTTGTCATGATGCTCGTGTATGATGCAGGCTGGGACACCATCTGGTCACATTGATACTGTGATGTACACTGTGGGGAGGGCAGCACTCACCTGTTACTGTGTGATGTCAGGGAGGTTATACTCGGTTGGGATGGATAGTTGTTCCCTAGGGGGGATGGGTGGGAGACATCTGCACTGAACCTGCTTGCCAGGATGGAGGCAATGTCATTGGGTTCAGGGTAGGTTTAGTCAGTATGCAGTAACTCACAGCATATCAGTGAGTGTCCACCCAGGTTCCTGACATAACTGAAGAAGGCCGTGTGATGGTCCTACGTGTCAGGTGCAATTGTCTGGTAGAAGCAGCCCTTAGAAAAGTCCATGAGTGATTGCAGCTGTCTGCTAGTACAGATCACAGATGCCTTCCCTGTCTGGGATTGTGCTCTATCATATAGTAGCATCCTCTTGACGTTTTACAGCTTATTAATGGCTGGGGTCTACCAGACAGGTCCCCTGCCATTGTAGTAGTGGGTCTTGTTTTTATTTGGGAGAGCACAATCCATGCGGTCCACTAGGTGTCCATAGAATGTGTATGTAAAGGATTCAGTAGTGTGAGCCATATATGCCACTGTCTCAGGATCTCTGAAGGATACAACCTTGCTTCGATGAAGTGAGATGTTGGCTCATGAGAAGTTCACCAAGATTACCCAGGATGGGTGTGTGGAGGGTATATGTATGTCCTGTGAGATACATGTATGTTCTGACCTTACCAATGAGGGATATATCGCTGGTGTGGAACATAGAGTCCCCATGTTGGTGATGAGCAGGTCCAATATGTATTCCCCCTTGTGGCTGTGCTGACTGGTTGTGCCAAAGCATATGAGTCCACAAATTGTAGTGACTGTTGGGTGAGGTTGTCGGGGCTTGAGTAGTATCCCCAGTCAATATGTGTGTATATGAAGTGTATATGAAGTCACACAATATAATGGTGTCTGTGGAGACCTGCATATTCTCCATAGTTCCCACAAAAGCCGAGTGTGGTTCCTGAGTTTGGGAGTGTGTTCTGTAGCGGCAACAAACTGAAAAGCAGTATTGCACAATGGTAGTTGTCTATGTATGGTCTGTGATGCTTTGTGCAGTGCTACTAACCTGGAGGTGTGTGTATCTGTGATGTATATGGGTACTCCCCCTAGTTGTGTTGTCTGTTCCAAGTCTTGTTGTCAGACAGCATGGTATGGAACATAACCTGGTAGTGCTGGTGTGCATAAGCGAGCCTGAACCAGGTGTCTGTCAGTGCACAGATATTGTTCTCCTCCATACTGAGGAGAGTCCTGAGTGGCCACAATATGAGGTTAACACAACTGTTGTTGAACAGCATTACCCTTAGTTTCATTTAACCTGTAATGTCTATGGAGGTGGGTTTGTCTTCTGAGCCCTGCATAAAAAAGGCTCTCTGGTGGTAGCAAGAGCCTTAGCCAGCATACCAAAGTCCAAGGGTGACAGGTGCAAGCTGTCCATAGTGAAGCTACATGGCATGTTGAGCATGTCACCATATGCTGACAGACACTGTATCCCCTATGAATGAAACAAATGTGTTAGCCAACTGTTAAATGTGATATGTGTGTCCGTATACTGTGACATCATAATTGGTGGGTGTAAGATGTTAGACAAAGGTCAGGGTCATACTGGCCTGGGCTACATGATCAGAGTGTACCTCCATGTACCATGTCATATGGTCCAGGGAGTAACGTCTGAGATGAAACACACCAGCATGGACAATGATGGTGCCAGTCTTGTACTTGCTTTGGAGTGACCTGACTGCCTGTGTTATGCGGCAGATCCTGGCACCCAACAGACAGCCCAAAGTGACTATTCCCTTGTCAGTCCAGCTGGTGGATATTGTGATATTGACACAATGTCACATCTGCCTCATGTACACAGACAACCCTCTCCTCCTCCCGACAAACTCAGTGTGTCTGAACATAAGTGTCGCCTATTACAAGTATATTAGGTGTGTTGTTTAGCCCAAAGGGCAGTGACTGTGTGGCACACAGACACTGTGAACTTAGTGATATGTGGATATTGTAGTGGGGTAGCAGGTGTGTGTATGTCTGCTTTGAAGGCCTCTGCTGCTTAGGTAGAGTACATTTACAGCATCCGAGTATGTCAATGTGTGCTAATGTGGTTTGAGTGCTGTTGCTAGAGGATATGTGAGACTGATATGTGGTGTGTGTGGTCACCTTCACCACCTGATACACTGTGCCAGTCATGGGTCGAGAGACTTTAGCTCCCTGTATGTCTATATAGGTGCATCTCACACATATATCTGAGTTTGTCGGGAGGAGGAGAGGGTTGTCTGTGTACATGAGGCAGATGTGACATTGTGTCAATATCACAATGTCCACCAGCTGGACTGAAGAGTACACACAAAACCGACCCCTGGACATGCCAGGATATTATCATGACATACTCTGTAGCCTGATCACAAAGGATCAGTAGGGTGTTAAGCATGTAAAAGAGTATAACAGAGATTAGTGCTCATGTTCGTTAGTGTGTTGTAAAGAGGAGCTAAGAAGGAGTCCAGTCTGAATCATGGCACCTCCTTCCGCTATGTCATAAATATCAATGTACACACATATATGTCCTGAGTCAGGGCCAACTGTACCTGAGTGTCAATGCCGACATCATGACAGACAGGCCCATATGTACATACCCATACCCCACTGACAATAGTCCACATCATCATACCAGAAGATATCACATGTAGAATGGATGAGCAGCTACCCCCACTGCCAAAAGCATGGCAGCAGATGGAATACATTGATTCACAATATGTGTCATGCACAAACTACAGAACAAACAGATCATGCACCTGAACAGTTAGCTGAGCCGCACCCCCTACACAGGATGTGGAACTGTTGAATGTGTCACAGCTACATATGGCACTCCCCACAAGTGTTGGTGCACAACACACCATGGGAAGTCAAGTCCAGTACGCCTATGAGGTCTGATCTGCAAGGCCATGGATTCTATCATGGTTGCAGTCATAAACAGAGCTATTGGAAGCTGACACACACACAACCCTACCAACTATGGTATGTTCATGTGCGGATCATGGTTACCCAAACATGCTAGACTGTTTGCAAGTCAGCCACCCAGGACATACATCAATGAACACATCTACACATGTGTCACATAGACTTTAAACAGCCCTTTATCAACATCCCAGACACACGTAGTATCCACAAAACCAATAATCTGTGCATAAATATGTGTTGACATATGACGGAATGCCAATGTATCCACAGATAGATCACACAAGGTAAGGATACTGAGGACATGTTCAAGCTGTTGACACCTGCTGACCCACATGGACCATTCCTGGAATGGCATAAAACAAAGTGTACACACATCACCATGTCCAGTGTGATTATGTCACCATCCTATAAATACAGCAGGAGAAGGGAAACCAGCTAGTAAAGCAAATAGCGTGCAGTGTTAGTGCGTCTCTCTCTAGTATCATAACATAGTTAGGTAGGGGTTTGAATCCTACAAACAGTGAGTGTGTGTGTGTGTAGGTGTGCAATTGTCTTTGAAAAGAGTGTCCTTTATGGAGACTTGGAAAACACACTGGAAGATGTACATTCCTTTTTGGAAAGACTGATGATGTCACCATCCTAGAAATACAGCAGGAGAAGGAAAACCAACTAGTACAACAAATAGCGCACCTTGCTAATGCGTCTCTTTCTAGTATCATAACATAAGTAGGTAGGGGTTTGAATCCTGCAAATGCTGACTGTGTGTGGGGGGGTGTGTATGTGTGCAATTGTCTTTGAAAAGAGTGCCCTTTTTGGAGACTGGGAAAACACACTAGAAGATGTACATTCCTCTTTGGAAAGACTGATGATGTCACCATCCTAGAAATACAGCAGGAGAAGGGAAACCAGCCAGTATAACAAATAGCGCACCGTGCTAATGTGTCTTTCTCTAGTATCATAACATAGGTAGGTAGGGGTTTGAATCCTGCAAATGCTGACTGTGTGTGTGGGGGGTGTGTGTATGTGTGCAATTGTCTTTGAAAAGAGTGCCCTTTTTGGAGACTGGGAAAACACACTAGAAGATGTACATTCCTCTTTGGAAAGACTGATGATATCACCATCCTAGAAATACAGCAGGAGAAGGGAAACCAGCCAGTATAACAAATAGAGCGCCGTGCTAATGCGTCTCTCTCTAGTATCATAACATAGGTAGGTAGGGGTTTGAAGGTCACATATGTATGTATGTGACATGGTCATCCACTGTCATGTTCTGTGACCAAGGTCATCTGTGGTACACACACCCATGACAGTTACTGAAGAGTAGTGTGAGTGAGGGTATATGGCTGGGGTATATGTCAGACATGGTCATACACAACAAAGTCTGCCAAGAATGGACAGTCTTTATAGGTGTATGACTGCCTTGTGGATATGCATTCAGGCCTCTAATGTCTGTGATACACCTTGGGACTCCACAATACCTATGGATATGTGGATATGAAGGGACACATGACATAACATGGGTCTGTATGTACACAATGGTACCTGACATACATGTTGAGGGCTACCACCGGTGTGGTACTGATGGGATACTATGTATAGTACATGAGGATGACTATGCCATAGTCGGCTTACTGCTGTACAGCATGTATCACACAACAGGTATCTGTCTGTATGATACCCTTGTGTAGGATATGCGTCCCATCCAGGGAATGCATTGTATGCCATTCCATGCATTCCCAGAGTTGGATGGACACATCCCTAGTGTGTCTGCATGTACCTAAGGGGGCTATATGACACACAGGTGTGGTCACAGTAATGGGTGGCGGTCATCACCACTGGTTAGTGTTATAGTGCAGCACTGGAAGGATCCAATTGATGCTGGGTTCCACACTACTGTGTGTCAATTGTCAGGACATCATCCAATGATTGCTTATAGTCATACTGTTGAGGTTGTGTATACTACCAGACTGCAAATCATTGACTGATATTAACGGTATCACCCGCAGCATAGTGTCAACCCATGTCATACACACGTCTACCCATGTTAGTACATAACTGTAGTCGAATGCATACTGGCCATTGATAGATGCAATGGGGTATTAATAATGTGTACGACAGGGTATGCCACATGTCCCATGTGTCCACTATGCATGTACATCCAAACAGTGTGCACCCACCATGTTCACAGATGTACACTTGCTAATCTGTACTGCACACATCACACACATACTGTCCACTCGCTAACACATGCTGGCAACACATCACACATCAGCCAAGTGGCACATGGGTGGATAATACATATTCAGACCTAACAGTGGTGTAAACAATGCTACATTGACAAACAGAGCTTTGATGCATAATGTCTGCTCAGATATACCTACAAGGATGTAGTTAGACTTCGATGTTGACAACTCGCTGTTATTGCTACACTGCTATAGTGTCACTCTGTGCATCAGCACCATGTTAGCCTGTCCCTCCATCGATAATGCAGATGACAGGAAGCATCACAGGTATCATCATAATCACAGGGCGTTTTGTTGTTTGCCAGAGCCGGACATTGACCCATCCAATCGACATGTCTGTGTGTGTGTGTGTGTGTGTGTGTGTGTGTGTGTGTGGGACAACAGTACAGCATGGGCCAATGTTGATGTAATGTGTGTGTGTATGTGTGAGCCCTAGTTGTTTGCTTAATGTTTATGTGTCTGCATGCACACAGCTTCACCATGTGGCTGCCATATACGGTGGTTTGTGGGACAGTCACAGACTGTACCTGCTTGGCTGTACAGATCACTGTCTCTGGCCACGGACACAGTACCTGTGCCTGGCAGGGGTGCTATGGACAGTATCGGGTACCAATCCTGACTGGGTAGTGTCATCAGAGGCAGAGGTATGATGACTGGACCCATGTCCCTGCTGGGACTGGCCAGAGCCACGTGCACATGTTCTACTGGGACGGACAATGGACAGGTCAGCCCCAGCATTGCTGGGGCTGGTACTGCCACTACAGGAGCAGCTGTGAGCTGTGTGCCGTCTGCAACCACTGCCAGCTGTTGCTGTTGCTGGCATGACATTGCAACCATCCCGCACGGTCCTGGCTTGAGGAGGACAAGTTGTGGAGGGCATCTATTGTCTCCACCCAACGTCTATCAATGACCTCGGTGTATGTCCGGATGGCACTGGCAATGTCACCGATGCTGTCATTGATAGCGGTGTTATGTGCCCTCTGCGCCCTAAGTCCCTGCCTGGTGTACCATTCCATACATGCCTGAGCCTGCATTACAGCCCGGAACATAGTGGTCATCATAAGACCTGTGAGGGCACGCCTGCCAGGGGCAATACATCCAGTGATGCTCCCCCAAGAACCCCTGGACCTCTGCCTATGTGGTACCATTGTGGGTCTATGGCTATGGCTGCTGTGAGGGGATGCACGTGCCATGGGTACCACCCTCTCCTGGTCAATGCCAACTATATGCTGTCCCTCCCCTATGGCCATTGATGGTGAGGGATGTAATGGCAGTATGAGTGTGCACATAGATGGGGTTGAATGCTGTGTACTGTTGATTGGTGGACCAACGACAGACCCTGTCAAATCTCCCTTTGCCAAAATACATGTTTCATCATCACCACTATCTATGGCAGTGGCTTCAGGTTGCCTGCTGCTTTTGCCAAGCCCTACCTCAGCACCTGTGAGAGGAAGACAGGAAACACACGTTATGGTCTGTACATGCACACATGCACACATGCACACATGCACACATGAACACATGCACACATGCACACATGCACACATGCACACATGAGCACATGTGCACATGAAACATGCACACATGAACACATGAACACATGCACACATGCACACATGCACACATGCGCACAGGAACACATGCACAAAGGAACACATGCACACTCCTCACTACAGAAGATACACACACACAACAGAAATCCAAATCATACTCAATACTGGTTGAAAGTGGGTAACAGTATCGCAAGGCAAACAGTCACGCACACATGTCAGCATGCAGAATAAGTGTTGCTCAAGTCCATGCAGTGTGAGTGTAGACAGCCATAGTTGCTGACAGTGTACATGGCGGTGGTGCATGTGTGTACATGTTCAGGGATTGCCTACACCCTGGAACACAATCTGTGCAAGTATTATAAGCTCTGCAATGTCCTGTGCAACATCACACACAGGTATACATACCATGGCTGCGTGTGTTATCTGTGTGTCACATGGATTTCCATGTCTGATTGCAGTGTCTGTAGCAGATAATTGTGGACACAGGTATAGCACATGCATGCTATGTACACACCCGGGATGGGTGGTGCATGTATACGTGATGGGATACCAATCCTGGACATGGCCATTGTAACAGTATGGGGTGTAGTACCATTAGCCATCATCATCATGCATCATGTGGTCACTCAAGGCTACTAAAGTGTGCTAGACCACCGCCTAGCAATCTGTACATGAACCGCAATGCTGTGGCTAAGTTCACAATTACACAGCCATGTTGCACAAGGGTGTGTGAGGTGTCCAATAGGGACCATTGCCTAACATGACTGTGTTATGTGTTGAGGAGTGTTGCACAGCCCCATGCTTAGGCCTCTACCACTCAGGTATGGTATGTGTGGTGTGTGGATGACATGTGGGATACTGAAGTGTGACCTGCCAGCGGGTGTCTGGTTACACTATGTGTAGCATGTTGAGGTGTACTGCGTATGACAAACGTGTTATGTTGTGGACATGTGTATCAACTATGCCTATCCAATGTGCAGTACAGTGTTGCCACATTTGTGTCTGATGCTCTGTGCATTGCACATGAATGAGGCAGCTACTGACATTACTGAGATGTTTCACGTCTCAGAGCAAACATGCACAGCATGCATTATGCGTAGGTGTGTTATGTGTACATGGCCTACACCTCACCTATGACATGCACAGTTCAATACTAAGTTTAAAGTGTTGACACACTCACCAGCATGTAATATCTGCCCTGCTGTCACACCAGAGGGACCTGCAAGAATATGACACAGTTTGTCAGTGGCCACACCTGTGGCATTGCTACTGTGAGTGTGCTAAACCACTGTAGAACAACAGGCATAGGTGTACAGATACTATTCAAATTATCAGTATTGCACACAATAGGCAGCACAACTGCTAAACACAGTACACATCTCACACATGCATAATCTAACAATACAGGTAACAGTAGTCTACAGCTAGGGCATGTTACCTGCACGCTCCATGTCACAATGCTGGGTGGCTCCGGCCTCCATGATGACACATGTGTGATGTTGTTGTTGCTGTAGGCCAGGGGCCACCACACTTAGCAGCAGTTCCTCCACTCTGGTGAGGGGGGATGTATGGCCACCCCACCACCTGTGGCAAGCTGTTGTCTGTCGATATCAGACGCACTCCACCGGACATGTCTGATTAAATCACTGCAGTGATGGCGTACCTGCTCATATGTCTGGTTATGCATGCCTATGTCATTTACCCGACGAACAAGTTCTTGCCACAGTGCAGTACGCTCCTGCTGGTGCTGGCTGGCCCTTGAAAACAGCAGGGTATAGTGCTGTACCAGGCTTTGGTGGATTTCCTGTTCCTCTGCAGCTCTATAGCAGGGGTTCCTGTGATGAGCCATTAGCCTGGAAGACAAGTAAACGATATGTGTGAGCAAGTCATGTGGCACACTTAACATTATACAGTACAGATATCAGTTAACTGCCATATATAGCATCTGTTCGTCTGTCAGAGGAATATCTGTGAATCTCAAAGGGGAGGCTACTGTCCACCTGTGTCCCATGTTCCCTTCTGACACCTTCAGTGTTAGTCAGGCAACCACCTATCTGGTAGTTAGTGGGTAAAGTGTTTTGGAATGGGGTATGGCACTGCAGTATCAACACTGGTGTTCAGTCCATGCCTTGGTCACCAGGCACCTGTTGCAATACATCTGACCCTGGGTCTCCCTCTCTCACTATACATATATATATATATATATATATATATATATATATATATATATATGTATTTATATATCACTCTATATATACATATCTATATACATATATCTATATACATATATGTATATATATATATATATATATATAGTATATATCTATATATATATATCTATATATGTATATATGCATATATCTATATATACACACACACATATATATATATATATATATATATATATATATATATATATATATATATACACATACTTGTACACAGCCACTGCTGTACATATACATGCACATATATGCAGATATACTGGCCACCTTTCATGGTGGGAATATCAATTATGGAACAGTTGTGAGACATACGATTATGTAATAATATTGCACAGTGTTGTGCAGAATGCATTTCACTATCCTCAGGCCGTATAGCCGTAGCAGACCTCACTGGCTGTAACTCAGTCCCACAGCATTTAACCACCACATGACATATACCTGCACTGCTTGCTGTTTTCAATGCCACATACTACAACCTACATAGATATGTGCACATAGCAACCTTCAAATACATATATATGTCCAGCCTTCACTAACAGTTGCAGTATGTCCCTTGCCCTATGCACATCTGCATATACATTTAGATACAGACTGCTAACACATAAGGAGTGTTCACAGAATGTAGAGTACCCTTCAGACACATCATTCGGATGCCAGCAAATGCATCTGTGTTACATACCTTACCTTTGTATGTCTCACCTCAGTCTGTTGTACCTGTTGATGTTTTTTTATTTTTATTTATTTAGGTCGGTGTCCTCCACTGCCTCTGTTTGTTTTAATTTTTGTTTTGGTTGGTTGGTGTCTCCAACTGCCTCTGTTTTGTTTTTTTGGTTTGGTCTCTCCAACTGTTTGTCTGTCTGTCTGTCTCTCTCGCTTGCTCTCTCTCTCTCTCTCCAGTTGCTGCAATGATATTATTGCATGTATGGACAACAGGTACAAGCTGCTTTTGTATGCATCTGCACATTTGCATGTGATGGCCTCTGCACCAATTGGTTCCCACCATTTAGTAATTGCATGCAGCCTGTTGTGTGGTAATTGCAGTTCTCAGTGTGATTTCAGGACACTGCTATAAAATGATAGGTTAGGTAGGCATAGGCCTTTCAGGTTTACAAGGTGGAGACCATGCTTGTTTGCTGTGGACACTTTTGTGTCAGTCAGAAGGTTGGTATATGTCTCTTATCTGAAGCTGGGTTGTAGCCAGTGAAATGCATGTTGTACTAAAACCTGACTGTTGCTTCTTCAAGTACACTCTTCTCAGTGTGTAAGTTTACTCACACCTCCTAATGCTAACAATGGATACATGGGAGTATGTACTTTCATTTGGAATTAGGGAATTAACTGGCATACAACAGTAGTTATTGCAATGTATTCCTATGGCTTTCCTATTTTCCCTTTACATCCAGTCCTTGTAATGCATGTCATATTTCTTTATTGCAATGTATTCCTATGGCTTTCCTATTTTCCCTTTACATGCACTCCTTGTAATGCATGTTATATTTCTTTCAGCACCAAGTTATTGTATCTATGCTGTGGCTTAGTGGTACATCATGCAGACTGGTAAGTCCAAGGTGTGGGGTTTGAGACTGACAAGGGTATTTTATTTTGCTGCTGAGCAATACAAGGGCCTTGTCATACAGAGTGATAAAGGCACTTTGAAGCAGTTGTAAGTGAGTTGGTGCGGGTTTGCGCGACGCTTAGCAATGCTAAGCTACGCTTAGCTCAGCTTAGTGTATTTTAGCAATACTAAGCTAAGCTTAGCTTAGCTCATTTTATGGTAGCAATAGTAAGCTAAGCTTGGCGAAGCTTATCATATCTTAGCAATGCTAAGCTAGGCGCACACATGCGCATACTGGTGCAAACCCGCTTACTACTGTTTACAAGTGTTCATTCCCGCTAACCCCCGCGCTCATGTCTTTGACAGAAAAGTAAATGGGGAGATAGGAATGTGGTGATAAAGGGTGCTCAAAGAGGGGAAGACAGTGGGGAAACTAGCTTGGGATGTACACGATGGGTGTGGAGAAGGTCCATAGCTGCCCATTTTTTACCAGCAACAGCTGTGCATATGCAATATATTAGGTGGGATATTTGAAACCTTCCACCCCTGAGAGAGTGGTGAGGACATCTAAGTATGTTGTACTACCAATTATGAATATCAGGCACATGCATTGTTTGTGAACTGCTATACTGTCATTAGTACGTTACTCACATCTGAACAGTTTGTGGTTTGTGTTGGCATTAGCACAGTCTGATCAGGACAACTGGACATATTTCTGTACTGTGTATGCCTACCTACACCCTTGGTTGTGCCTGACTACATGGGTATATAGTACCTTTGGGTAGGGGTGCAGAACTGCAGTGTGCATTATTTATTATCGTGTGATGTTTATCTTACTGAACATGCAGAGTTGCTGTGTACCTGTAAGTCTATGAAGGCTTGTAGTCTGTCTGAGTAGCTCCCACCTGTGGACATATCCAGATGGTAGACAGAGGTCAGCCTAGTATTCTTTGACTGTGCACCACAGCAGTCTTTTCAGCACCTGAACAATGGCATTGTCACAGGTGGTTGCTAGCAGTACATGGCTACATCCTTTGCTATTTCTGTGTTGTACTTCTACATAAGGGCATGCTTGTGGGATTCATTCTACAGCTATTTGCAGAGTGTGTAACAGCAGACAAGCTGATATGCCTGTGTGTTTCTGACTCTTCCTGGCCTCAGATACTCTCACATATAGATTTGAACAGCCTCAGGGAAAGGTACATATAACTGGGATACACCTGTCATATAGTTCAGACATTTTGCAGTTCAGACTTTGGTTGATTCAGAGCATTTCTATTACTACACCTTTTCTGATGTGCAAGAGGTGTCTACTCTCACTTATTGACATTTGTTATTAAGTGAGATTCAACACCTTTCTGCCTATTGTTAGTACATTTCACAGGGAGTCAGAGGGGCACAGCTAACATTTGTTTACAAATCAGGGTCATCACTGTAGAGCAGTCACTGTTGGGATGTCTGGCCTGTGACCTATGCAAATATGCCAGTGTTTATCCTGCCCTGATACTGTGTGGGGTTTGTAAGCTGCTACTGTAACCTTATTACCTACTAGCATGGCTGATTCTCTTTTCACAGTCATGTCATGCAATTCAACAACACCTGCTGGTTAAGGCCCACAGCACAAGATTTGTGTTATGGCATTCCTTTTTTCCCTTTACATTCCTTCATAGTAATGCATGATATATTTATTACAGCACCAAGTTATTGTATATCTGCTGTGGCTCAGTGATAATTCATGCAGTCTAGTGTGTCCAAGGTCCGGGGTTCGAGACTGACAGGGATATTTTATTTTGCTGATGAGCAGACTACAGGCCTTGTTATACAGAGTGATTAAGGCACTTTTAAACAGTTGTAAGCGGGTTTGTGCGAGTTTGTGCAACGCTTAGCTATGCTTCTCTACGAGCGCATACCTGCTGACTACTGCTTAAAAATGCTTACTCATGCTAACACCCGTGCTAATTTCTTTTAAAAAAAAGAAAATGGGGAAATAGGAAAGTGGTGAAAAAGGGGGCACAAAAAGGGTAGGACAGTAGGAAAACAAGCTCGGGATGTGCAGGAAGGATGTAGGGAAGGCAAACAGCTGCCCAATTCTTTACCAGCAACAGCTGTGCATATGTTAGAAATTTAGAGTGAAATTTGAAACCTTCCACCCCTGAGAGAGGAGTGAGGGCAACAAAGTATGTTGTACAGCCAATTGTAATTATCAGTTTACATGTCCAGCAGACATGTGTGCGAAATGGGCAGCTATGTATGGAGCTTAATTTTTTTGCGGGCACAGATTGTCCTTTTTTTTTTTCCAGGTAGAAGTGGAATGTGAAGTAAAGGAAGTAGGAAAATTGAGGGAGGTGGGTTGGGGAGGTTAACAGACAAGACAAACAAGACGCATACAGGGGTGGAGTATGACACATGGGGTGGGTACACACAATTGACGGGGATGGATGCTTGGATATCGCAAGCCCATGAGCACACAGATGGCAACAGTGGAACTGAGATCCTCACCCATGGGCAGTTACCACTGTGCCTTCACAGCCCAGGCTGAGGCTATGCTGGGGGCTGGATAGGAGGGGCAGGCACACCCGTGAGTTGCGCCACTCTCGCCTCAAGCTGGCATAGGGGATAAGTCACGGAACACCTGATCTCACTACGCACCACAGCCTGGACCCTTTGGAGGGTGAGTGGAGGCTCTCCTCCGGCCACGCTTGCAGAGGGGGTGTGACCCCCATCCCCTGCAGTGCTTCCACCTGATGGTGGCACAGAGCCACTGGAGGAGAAGGTCCCAGGCTGGGCACTGGTGCCAGGTGCAATTGCCAGCTGAGGTGGGAGAGGTGGGTCCGCTGGGACCCGCCTTCCCTGTTGTCCTATGTTTAGCAGTATTTAATGACATTTTGGGTTAGTAACAAACAACACCATTCCAAATTAGTTGTAACAGCATGCATTAGTATTCCCATTAACCAAACACACATGAATTCCAAATGAACAGCAAGCATAACACATGCATATTTAGAACAACAGTGGACATTCCAACAGCATGCATGGTTGATTGGTGGCAACAGGCCATCAGGTTTGGATATGTGAACAGGGCACATGCATCAATGTACATGCAGATATGTATAAACCAACAGAACAAATGTCCATATGAATTAATTGTGAATAGACATACCCATTTTGGTGTGGAATGGCATCATTTGTGAACATAACATAGGGTGGTAAAATATTACATTAACAACTTAAAATACCTATACGTATACTGTACATTCCTACTAGCTGCAGATATATATCCCCTACATGTATTAGTACAGTTCCCTGTATGTAGCCTTAGAAATGTTGGTGATGGAGATGTTACTGCTAGATTAATATACATACCATTTCTATTCATATATGTTCATATCTGTCTGTGTTCAGGTAAAGTATCCTGCTACATTTGAACAGTTATGTACAGTTCTAGCAACACACTGACATTTGTGGGATCACAAGCACAAGCTGCTCATGTACCGGATTAACATGTACATAATATACATGAAACAGTTGAGGATTATAAATATTCCTCTGAGATACTGGCATTCCCATCAGCCAGTTTATATGGGCCTAGACAACTGTGGATGTTCAGCATTTCATACATCCATACTATCTCCATAATGCAAGGGTACAACAACATATCCAAAATGTGGGACAGACACACTCCAGGTATTGTACTTTATTAAAAATATTTCACTCTTTGGTTGTGGCTGTCTCATTCATTTCATTATGTAGTGCATGCAGTATACATTTATTCCAGACTTCTTACACCTTTATTGGTAGCTTCAAACTCTTTCTCACATTCTCTCACTTATTTTATATTTACATTTCAGGATGGTGCTTAATTCCAGGCTTTATTAACATTTATTATTGGCTTACAACAATCCTTTCCAGCTGACTCACTTATTTCATATGACAGTATGTACAAGGATGTATTCAAGACTTGTCTGTCCTTTATTGATGGATTAGAACACTCATTTTCAGGCTGAAGCAGTTATCTGATATTACAATACAGGTGGAAACTCTATTTGAAACTTGTTTACTCTTTATTAATGGATTACAATACTCTTTTTCAGGCTGCATCACTTATCTGATCTTAGAATACTAACAGAAGCTTTATTCTAGGCTTATTTGACCTTTATCACTGGGTTACAACACTGAACTCTTTTACAGGCTGTCTCACTTATATTATATAATAATACCAGCTGAATAATTACTAACCTGCCTGGTGGCACAACCTTAACAGCCTATCAGCATAGGCTTGCCGATTCGCGGAACGAACACCTGCAGCTGTAATATAAATGAAGGGATATTGGAACATACATATCCATACTATAGGCTAGGATAGCATTTCTTACATACTTAATTACATGGATACTTACTCAGTAGTGGGACATTGGGCATATGACGGGCTCCTGGATCCATCCGTTCAGTTGGTCCTCCTTTCAACGTTTCAGGTTCGCATGGTGGTGATGGACCTGCTCACCAGTCCTGGGAATGCCTGTGGCACTGGTAAGATCATGTGCCAACTGGTTCCACGCCTCTGCCTTGTACGCTCCCCATTGAACCTGGCCCTGCATGGATCAGCCTTCATGTTGGTGGACTAGGAGCCAAATCATATATTTAGACTCCTCAATGCCCCACCTTTGCGCTCTAAAGGGATTACCTTCTCCGAAGCCAGCCATCCTGACTGCAAGTGGGTATCACAATCAGTTATGGTGGGTATTCCCGCCTGTGGGACTTAAATATGCCGCATTTCCCGCACTTTTTTGTGATTGGCCGTTTTTGAGAATTCTAAGCTGACTGCAGACCTGCTTAGTAATGGTTAATCTACCATTTCTATGTATATGTATGCTAATAGTGGCTGTTTCTTCTAAGCTGTCATGGCTTAGTGGTTCTGTGGTTTGATTATGATGCACAGAGTCCTGGGTTCGAACCTTGTCTCTCTTTTATTTTAATACTGTCTAGACAGGCTAGGGGGTGTGGCTGTGTTTAAGCAACCTAGCTCTATGTTGTTCCTCGGTGCCCTATGGTGCCCTGGTTGGCGCGGCGCGCATGTCCGCGCAAACACATTGCAGTGGGTAAAGCGCTTTTCACCTTTGGGCAACTCTATTGCACTGGGTAAAGTGCTATTACACTATAAGCAACTCTGTTTAGCTGGGTGAAGTGCTATTAGACTATGGGCAACTCTGCTTAACTGCATAAAGCACTAGTAAACTATGGGCACCTCTGTTTAGATGGGTATAGTGCTATGCAACTATGGGCACCTCTGTTTAGCTGTGTAAAACATTGCTTAACAGCAGGCTATTATATATCTGAGTCTTTTCAAAATATATATTTTGTTCGCTGATACATTGGCCATGTCACTGCTTTTAATAACATTTTAATAATATCTGTCTGGTATTATTTCAAATACTGATTTAAAACATAAATAAGAAGGGGAGTGCTGGGACTCGAACCGTGAATGCCTTCTCTTTGTGCATACGCTCTACCATTACGCTATTGCTATTTGGATTAATTTGCATAAGTAGTTCTTATATACTCTTCAATGTCACAATTGCTAACTTTGGTTAAGCAATGGGCACACCCACGCAAACAAGCGCAAATATGGGCAGCTATATCGTGGATTTAAAAAAATATATTTATTTGTTATGTTTTATAACTGTGATGGGGTTTACAGTGTCAGAGAGTGTGGTGTTGGGTGCAAGTACATTTGAGCGAACTCGCTCTTGTCTGTTGACACTATGCTTTTTAAAACCTTGCAGGGGTGTGGACTTTTAGACTGCTCAGCAGTCGGACACGCCCCCTGCTTGCCTACTCAGTCCATGTAAGAGTTACGGATGAGTCAGCGTGCCCTCATGAATATTCATGGCACACTGACATCATACCATTCAACTGCAGCCTCATATTAAGTCTTACACGAAGGTTTCGTGAATCTGGCCCGATGTTTTACTTCTGCAGAGATTGTGCATATTGACTGATACTGGTGGATTTTAATGACAGAAGTATGAGTGGCCATTTATGGTTGAAATGTTCTGAATTGGGCAGTTTTGTCATTATTGGTTCATGTGTTTTGTTTCAATGCTTACTGGCAAAATGTTTACAACTATAAATTTAACACACAGTCTAAAAAGTAGTGCTGTTACTGTCATCACATCATCACTGTCAAAAATAATAAGGCTTGTTGAGGGCAATGTGTTTGTGTGTGTGTCTGTCTAAAAGCTGCAAGTTGAACGTTAGCCATATGTTTTTCATTCGCTTAATGAGAAATTAGAAGTGTACAGAAAAGTATCTACCATTTTTGAGAGGTAGTTGATATATGAAAAGAGCACCTATAGAATCACTTCTGCCTGATTACTGATGAGGCTTGTTGAGCAGCAGTGTCTGTCAAAGAGCAATATGGCTATCTTATTTATGTGAAGACTTCACTGTCACATCTCATCTGATGTACCCTCTCTAAAGGGGCATGCATAGCCATCTGGGACAATATGTATGTGGGTGTTTTGTACTCAAGTACCCTATTAGAACTCTCTGGATTTTTAGTGTGAATTGGTTTAAGGGAACTAACATATGGCCATTTTCATGCGGTTAACATATCCAACTTTTTAGAGGATTGTGTTGCCACAGCCTGGCAATATATGCTATTTAAGTATATCAGTAATATGCCAGTTTTGTTTCATTAGAGATTCTACATGAGCATGAGCGAATCAGTCTTAAAGTTGTGATGGCTGCTAATTCATGTCTGCTAGCTGTTATTATGTATTAAAATTTAATACAATCAGGAAGGTGAATCAAAGAACTTTAGCTTGGCTTTACAAATGTGTACAAGGGGCCTATGATTTGAAGAAACCCAAAGGTAAACTTAATCCACCACTGGCCAGATGCATTTTCTTTGAATGTAGGTTTTAATGCTGTTTCAGTGAATGTGAGTTTTAAAGGCAAAGAAGTATTAAAGCTATGTCTGTTTATGAGAGACTGTATTGCTTGTTTAGCAAATGTCTATTAGTGTTTGTGCTGCAAAATTCAAAATAAAAGTTTTACATGAAATCCAAGTATCTGTAAACATTGTAGAAGTAAAGCAGAAAACAGTATGCACACATAGTTTTGAACAGTATTTATGGCAACTGGGGAGAAATGGAGAGATAGCCAAGTAATGGGACACCGGAATGGCTGCGTGTGTGTGTGTGTGGGGGGGCGGTACCGCATGCATGGGGGGGCGCATGCATGGGGGGTACCGCATTTTGCTTTCATGTACATGTCCAGAATTTGTGACATGAAAAGTTGGCAACTCTAAATGTAACATAAACATATCTGCACCCTAAAATACAAACAAGTCATAACACCAGTGCAAGATCTCCACATAATGCTTAACATAGTTGCAACTTATACAAATCCAATCAGCAGTGTAACATCCTGATGCATCCTCTCAACAATAAGAGACAAATAAAAAGAATAACAGATGCAGGAATCTCTACCTAACAAGTATATAACTTTATAAGCAGAGCAATAATATGAGGAATGGAACAAAACTTAAAACTCAGAGTGACAACAATTTTATATGCTTGTTGACTTACCCACCATTGCAGTGGCACATATCAAGTGGTACCCCTCTTCCAGCAAATAAATGTCTAAACTGCTGACCTTTTAGACTACTAAAATGTCTGTACATGTGTGTGTGTGTGTGTGTGTGTGTGTGTGTGTGTGTGTGTGTGTGTGTGTGTGTGTGTGTGTGTGTGTGTGTGTGTGTAACCCTGACATGTCTTTATGTGTGTTTGTGTGTGTGATTGTGTGTGTTACATTTCTGAAGGCTTAAACAGATTATAATGAACCAAGCAGCTAGGCAGACATCAGCTTAGTACCAATTAGTTGTATGGAAGAAAACATACCATGCAATATTTGTGAAAGTATCCTCCCTAGTTCTGGAGCAAAACTTTGAAAAAAGTTAGGTTTGGCAGCAAAAAAGAAAGAAAGTAATCTTCTGGGGTGAGAAGGAAGATCCCTAGCCCCTTACTGTGCTTACAATGTGTAAATAAACCCTTCTGGTCACAACAGATACATTAATTTGGTCCCAGCTCATTGCACCTTCTGAATCACTCTATTTGCACAATGAGTAATGGAGGTAAACATCATGTTAATTTCTACACAATGACTTGCACATGCCTGAAAAGCATGGAAAAGGGATCAAAACTTTGACAAATGCCTAACAAGAGTGTCTCATTAGTAGTATTGGTCAGCCAGTGGTGTGTTAAGGACCCACCCTCATCAAAATCACACTTTGAAAGGGTATGTCAAACAGGTAACTCTTACAAATACAATATACTCCCCTTCATTATCTACTCCTCTACCAACACCAACATTGAACCTGTGGAACACACCAAGCTGCTAGCCATCACTATAGACAACACATTTAAATAAGACAAACACATAGTCCAGACAATCAAAAAAGTACATTTCAAACTAGGGACTCTGTACAGAGCCAAGCCATTCCTCACCAATACTTCCAGACAGGCCTTTGCCAGAACACGTCTTCTATCCACCCTCTTATACACCTCCCCAATTTTTACATATCTAAGAAAAACTGACTTTAATACGCTAGAGACCTGCTACAATAAAATAGCCAGGTTCACCTCTAACCACACAAACAGATGCCACCATTGCCTAGCTCTCCATCAACTAAACTGGATTGAATTTCCAAATTTGTTAACCCTCAATTAGCTAATAACCCCTCACACCATTATACAACCAGATAACTGCCCTGCTCTAAAAACCTTAGTAAACCCCATTATAATACTAGATCCCTCTGTTCATCCAACAAACTATTACTTGAGGTCACTAGATCAAATAATAGTCACAGGGATGCTCTGTTCTCCAAACAAATATATATATCTATATATCTCTCTCTCTCTCTCTCTCTCTCTCTATATATATATATATATATATATATATATATATATATATATATATATATATATATAATCTGGAACGCTATTCCCCAAAAAATAGTTCTCACTAGCATCTCCTCCACTTTCCAAACAGCTTCTCAAGGAACATCTTACAAATAATTGTATATGTTCCTGCCCTTCCCCAGGCTGACTAAACTCAGCTCTCTGCCTTCACTCTTTGCTTCCTACTCCTAATCCTCTACAGCTACTCTCTTAAGATTTCACTGATTTCTTTTCATTTTAGAACTCCCTTTATTAATTTCACAATATTCCTCAAGCTCCCACAACTAATCACACTACCATTCACTTTTTCTGGCTTTATCTCAACAAGTCACACTATGTTACCCTAACATCCAATTATTGACCACTCTCAGTATTTACAAACAACTAATATCTAACTTCTCCCATGGACATCTGACTCCCCAAATGCTATTTTCTTCTCTGATGTTGTCTTAAAGCTTTTTAAATAATTGCATTCATTCAAATTGTGTTTATTGTATAATTCCTGCTGTATATAACTACACTGAAATATATGTTGACCTTAGGTGTTCTATTATAATAGTATATACTTGGAGCTTCCCCCAAGGCATCCACTGAAAACGGGCTACTAGCCCAGCCAGACACTCCCAGTAAACAAATGTAGAATAAATAAATAATATTCTGTATGGTTATTGTTATTCTTCCTAAGGATCTGTGTCCAAAATTATAGTATCTCCATATTTTTGAGCCGACCCCCAATTTATCATTACCCTTTTCCACTTTGGATTATATATTTCTGCTTATGCTATGTATAGGAAGCTGTGAAATACCCCTTCAAATCAGGTAATCCCAAACTACCTTGTTCTATTGGAAGGATCAACTTATCCCATTAACTCTTGCCCTGTTCCCCTAACAGATAAAATCCTTCAACTCTTTATTAATTGCTATCCACAACTTCTTCTCTGGTTGATAAAAATATACCTGATCTGTGTATAAAACAAAAGGGACAAAAATATTGCTTTTCTCTTGTTGCCCATATCCATGAGTCAAAGCTCCCAGTTTCTCATTTTTTATCATTTGTTTCCCATATATCCTTAGCTGCCATAACATAATCTGTTTTAATCCATATTCCTAAGTACTTCATTTTATCATGTCCTCATAAATATGGATATTGACAACACAATTTGTGTGTGGTCATATAGTTTACAGCCTTTGCCTTTGTTTTATCTTCATTAATTTTGCATCCTGAAAAGACTTGAAATTGTATCAGAATGTTCCAAACACTGAGATGTCTTTTTTTGGTTTAATTAGGTACAAAATGATATAATCTGTAAATAAAGCCAACATTTCTTAATTAGTATATCAAATTTATCCTTGAATTTCTGAGTCCCTGATTTTCTTTGCCAATTGTTCTAAATATAACACAAATAAAAGGAAATAATATATCCCTGCCTGATTACTCTCTTCAAACAGAACTTGTCATAGAGGATTGAAGAGAGGAACCCCCACTTTAATTTTCATCTCTGAACCCTCATATATCCTTCTCACTAAAGTCCTATCACAGACCCCATGCTTTTAACATTAAACAGCATTTATTATATTACTGTCTGGCCTTTTTCTCCTTCAGGTAATTGGTTATACTCCTGTGGCTGCTCTCTCAGCCAAGTTTAGCTTGTTTCACTCCTCTCTGCAAACTTTCCTGCAGTTTGTTTGATGTGAAACTTAATGAAAACGTAACTGTAGATTCATAGTGTTTTGCAGTACTTTATGCCTTCTAAGCTGCTCTACTATAATTGCATTGTGGAGTAGCATATCTCTTGGGCTTCCAAAGCATGTGTTAGACTAATGTTCCTATTACAAAATATTGTTCCACTGACAGCATAACAGATAAAGACTCCTCCTCCTCCTGCTGGTGTTGGAGCAGTTTCCCTCTATGCTCCCTTCCCACCCCAAATTCCCTAGCCAACCCTTATAGCAGTATATTTATAGGACCTGTTCTACACCCAGAACTCCACCTACTTTCCACCCCTCTTAAATATATATATATATATATATATATATATATATATATATATATATATATATATATATATATATATACACTCTGGGCACAAGACCATACACAGTTTCCCTAAATCATCTGTCTGCATTTAAGCACTTTAAACATTTTTCCTGTCTTATTTTGACTAACTAACCACAGTGACCAGAACTTAAACCATCCACCTCACTCAGCTGTCTACTCCTACCCCTCCTGTATACATACACCAGTATTTTAACTCTTTTCTCTCTGACATATCAACTACAAAGCTACACAACATGCTTCTCTTAAATATTACTGCATCCTTGCTCTTCCTGTTTTATCACCTTACAACTTACTCTACCTCACCTAATATTGTACACATTTCTCTCAATATGTGCTCCACATCTAACCATTCAAATCACCCCACTTCACCTCTAATCACTTTTATATACTCAACCAATCTTTACTTCAAATTCAAATCACTAACCCTCACACCTACCACACCGAAATAAAACTAACTGCTACAGTTAAACCAAAACAAGATTACCAAACATATGTATTATCTCTCTCTCTCTCTCTCTCTTACCACTATGTGGGGATATTCATCTTAATCCCAGTCCCTCCTCCCATCATGACTCCCTGATAGCCTTCAAAAGTCATCTCAAACCAAACACCCTCCTACTCAGCACACCCATCTCCATCAAAACAGAGACCATATCACCATCAGCAAAACCATCAAAACTCAACCCACCTATTTTAAACTGCCCCAAACAGCTTAAATTAATTTCCTTAAACAATTGTAGCATCTATAATAACATTTCAGGATTCCATTCTTGGATGTCTCACAATACACCAGATATTATTTCCATAACTGAAAGATACATAAAACCCAATATATTTGACTCTGAAATGTCATTCCCTGGTTATAATATCAGGGCTGATAGAACTCAAAAAGATGGTGGAGTAGGTTTACTACACCCTGACTATTTTGAAATCCTGCTATACAATAAACCTATTCTCAAATTCCATAACAGTGAGCTCCTCATCACCTATCTTAAAGTAAACAACCATAAGCAACTATCTATTATAGTACTCTTTATTCCCCCAGGTAATAATGCTACAACCCTGGAAAACATCCTAAACTGGATCTCACATACAATTTCTAATGAAAAGATAATCCTATGTAACTTTAATTTTGATTGGCAGATTATCTCCACAAAATATCCATCAACTAGCCTAAACCTATTCAGACTGACTCAACTCATTTCCTTCCCCTCATGTTATAACTATCACCAAAACAGTGGCTCTATTCTCAACCAGATATTGATGTCTAATACCACTATGAATGCCTCCAGTGGCACCCTCTTTGATTCCCTCAGTGATCACCTCCCTGTATATGCAAACAAACTCGGTACCCATCATGTCAAGCAACTCTCACTTAGAACTTCCTGTAATCTTACTAAATTTACCCTGATACATTCAACAGAATTCTAAGCTCCTTTAATTGGTCTATCTGGAAAAATAATCCACTTGATGAAGTTGCACACAAATTTAACACACTTTTCTGGAAACCCTCAATAGTCTGGCTACAGGTAGAACAAAAAGAATAAAGAATAGCCATACTCCTTGGTATTCCACTTAAAGCAGGCACCTATTGTATGAAAGACATAGAGCTAGGAAAAAAATGTTAAAATATAGATATCCCCAAAATGTAGAACACTTTAAAGAAATACTTAACCATACTAAAAGGCAAATTATTGCAGATAAGGAAATCTAATTCAGTAACCCCTTACTAAAACATTCCTCCAACCCTAAAAAATTCTGGTCTTCTGTTAATAATATACTTCGCCCTGGAACATCCATCACTCCTAATCCTGCCCCAGATAACACCCCCTCTGGAACAGCTGCTCAGTTTAACACACATTTTATAGAAAGCATTAAAGCTCTTACAAATTGTTTTCCTCCCAACAATCTTGACATGCTCTCTCCTCAGACAGCAAACACCCCCTATTTCACCCTAAAACCCATCCCAACCTATTATATCAAACTGCTACTTCTTAAACTGAAACCCTGTTCTCCTTCAGTAAATAATCTCCCTACAGACTACCTCAAGCTGGCTGCCAGTTCCATAGCCTATACTTTGTCTCTTCTTATTAGCAGATCTATCAAGGAATCATACATTTCTTCTCTATGGAAAAAAAATCATCATACCACTTCGTAAAAGAGGAACATCACCGTATATAACCAATTTCAGAAATATCACCTTATTATCCAGTTGTCAAAAATTCTGGAGGGGTGCATTCACAATTCACTTCTTCAAGATATTCTTCAGGAAAAGCTCCTGACCCCAACACAGCATGGTTTAGACCTGCCCATAGCACTACCACTGCCTTATTAACTTTCAGAGAAACTGTTAACAAGACCAGAGACAACCTAATACATCTTCAGAGAATTATTCAAGAAGCCTTTTTACTCTGTTGAAAGTTGGCTGCTGGATAACCACCTGCTACTAAATCCCCCCAAAAACTAAATTATCTCTCTCTTTTTTCCAAAATTCCATTTCCATAAAAAAAAAAAAAAAAAAAAAAACAAGTTTAAAATTTCTTCCTTATGTAATACCATGATTGTAGCTACCCCACATGCAAAACTACTTGGCATGACAGTCAATGAGAATCTTAAATTTTATTTATATATCCACAACAGTATCAAGCAAACCCATCAAAAGCTAGGCACCCTACAAGGGGAACTCAAAGTACCATTTGCCTCTTACCCTCTCTACTATATGGATCCCCAAGCTTGACCAAATACTAGCCTCACTTAGTTCTAAACTTGAACAGTGCTATAACAAAGTTGTCAGATTTGCTTGCAACAAACCATATAGCACCCACCAATGTTTAGCACTAAAAATACATTAGTGGCTCGAGCTTCCTTACCAGCTATCTTATACTCAACTCACTTTTAACCATCAGATCATCCAGACCCCATCTACATGCCCAGAAATTAGACCTCTCCTCCAATACTATCTTCCAGTTTATCTCCTTTGGTCAAATAATAAACAACTGCTTACCATCTACAAACCACAATGGGCTGCTGGGGTCAGTCAGTATTTCAATAGTGTAGCTAGAACTTGGAAAAAAATTCCTATATCAATCAGGTCTATCACATACCTTCATCTTTTCAAACCATTACAGAAAGGCTTCCTTTCTGCCTCCTGGTTTTGTCCATGTTCCCCATCTGGGACATAGCTCTCTAACACCCTTCATCTCCTTTCTTATACTTCCCTTTAAAGCACTAAATCACTTAACCTGCTTATTCCCTTCTAATACCTTAATTTCCTAGACTACAATACCTCTTTCAAATTAGAACAACCTAATTCCTATTTTATCACTACTTCTCTGTTAACAATGACTTGTTTATCTCCCCTAATACCATGCTCTATTGTATTTCTTAAATTATTTTTACATATCTTACTTACCAGTTTTCTGTCTGGAACTTCTCAGTACAAGGCGTGTGAAATTAATGTTTGTGAATATCAATACAAATTTTATTATGCTGACTATTAAGCTACGTATTTACTCTAACTGCATTAAAAAACTTATCACTGTAAATATTGACTGCATTAAATATATTTTGCAGCTTTTTTTCCCAGGTCTCCTCTGAAAAATGGTACCTGTGCTCAGTCAGACTTTCCCAGTAAACAAATCCCAATAAATAAATAATAAAATAAATAATTAACCGTATTATTGCGTCACAGAATGCAAATGCTTCCATTGCCCTACTCATAAAATCCCAACATTCTCTGTCAAATGCTTTCTCTGCATCAAGGCCTGCCAACAACAGTGGTATTTTCTTGCATTCTGCTTCCCTCTGGATCATTACTGTTCTGTCAGTGTTGTCAAATGTTTGCCTCCCCTCCACAAAATCACATTGATCCATATCTATCAATTTTGGCATCATCTTTGCCATTCTTTTAGCCTTTATAGATATAAACACTTTATAATGATGGTTTAGAATCGAAATGGGCCTATATGAAGCTGGATCTGATGGGTCTTTACCATCTTTAGATATTACAGCCACAACTGCTTTCTTTCACAATGTTGGTGCTTCTTCTTTTAAAATACTGTCAAACAAACCTCAGAGATTGCTATCGCTTTCTTCCCTCCTAGTTTTCAAACTTCCTCAGGAATACCATCTATTCCCGTAGATTTTCCTGTAGATTGGTTATACATAATCATTTTTTATCTCATCTCCTCCTATCTTTATTGTTAATAATTGAGCCTCATCTGCCTCTAACCACGGCATAATTAAGTCTTCCATAAATATTTACATTCATACTTTTTCTTGATTTCCACATTTCTATGCTTTATACAGATTTTCACAAAATTTCCTAATTATTTCTAATAACTCTACAGGATATCTGGTTATTTTCTTGTTATAGGTTCACAAAGCTTGGCAACAACATTTTCTACATTCTTTTGCCTGAGCCATTGTGCTAAAATCTTTTGTGCTCTGGAATTAATTTCAGAAACTATTTGCTTAACAGCAATCTTTTTAAATTCATGCATATTATCTAGATAGTCCCTTCATTTCTCTTTAGTACTCTTCAATTGCATCTCTTCTTCTTCTGTGAGATTCCCCCACTCTGCAATACTTTAACTTTTGTCAGCCCCTCTAAATAATTCTTTTAACTTCTTAACTATATTTCTTTTTATTTTATATCTACAAGCGTTTTAAACTCCACTTTCATTTTATCCCAATCTGTAGCTATATTTTCTGAAGAAATTTCTTTCTTCCTTAATTTCTGAATAATTTCCAGTACCTATTCCTTAAATTCCTCTCTGTTTAACAGATAGGCAGGCAAGCGCCCATGGCTCATTTTTATTTTATTACCCTGCACTTTTATTTAAGTTATTATTGGCATGTGATCTGAAGTAGTTATTGGATGTGTATCAAAACTTTCAATGAAATGCACGCGATCCTGAGAAATATAATTTCTATCTAACATAGCTCAGGTTTTGTACTTTGGGAAGCAATATGTAAATTCTCTCCAAGCTCCTATTACTGAATTCACATCTTCCACACCAAACATTTTCATACAGTTCTGCAAAAATCTACCCTCTTTTTTATCTCACTTGGCATTCTGGATGTTGACATTACAGTAGAGAGCCCACAGCAATGTAGCCTGTAATACTATTGCAAAATGTATATAAATGATAATACAGAAGAACACTAATACCATTGATGTGAATACCATGACCAAAAAAATGGATTTAATTATACCAAGTCCAAGATGGCCATTTCCCAGAATATTTCTAGAGGTATGGCAGTCTCAGATTTAGTATATAAAGGTTCAGAGGGTATGGGTTCCTGCTCCCCTACATTAATAAGTTTAAAGGAGAGCACTGTTGCTTGAGCTTCCCTCTTCTCCTGCAATCTCAATGTTTTTTTTAGGTGTGTTGGCACTTGGCATTTCAAGAAATGACATTTCAATAGGGAGCCCACAGCAATGCATCCTTTAAAACTGTTACAAAATGTACATAATGATAATACAGAGGAATATCAACAGCATTCATATGAATACATATTTGCGTGTAAGATAGTTAAACTTATGAATGCTATAGACCATCCCAGACCATGTGCCAGAAGTGGGAAAATGTCAATTGAAATATAACTGTGATGTCATCAGTAGCCAACATGAGCAGAAGTCACTATGGGGCATATATATATATATATATATATATATATATATATATATATATATATATATATATATATATATATACTGATGAGCACACATGGCCAAGTGTTGCCATGTTTCTCACCTAAAATGGGCATTGCAGAAATAATAAATACATTAGTTATAGTCCATTTCTCTGCTGTTTCTTACACAAATGTGTTTCTCCATAGTGCCTGTCATTGCACACAGGCAGGGGCATGCAAAATCTGATCTGGGCACCAATTCCCTGCAATCTTTCATGGGATCTTTGAAGAGAAGAACTGACATTACAAGACTGAGGCTTGGACTAGTTTGGCCAAGGTGGTCACCCATGCTAATGGCATCCCACATATGGGTGAACAGTGCCATCACCGTTGTAGTGACATGAAACTCCAAAAAGCTGACCTCCTTTGCCAATTGGAACAATATTACACAACCAACTCATCACCTGTGTATTGTAAGTATATCTTCCCATAATCATTCAAAATATTACCATAGCATGGCAACACACATAATTCTTCATTATTGTCTTCCTTACTTACAACCTCTGCAGATATTGAAGGAAACAGGGAGCCATAGCTGGAGAGAATGCAATGCCTCAGAAAGGCATGGGGTAAATATAGATTCAAATATTTCTAATGGCCAAGGGAGAATAACACTGATTTTACCAGGTCTATATTAGAACATCGAAGTTACAAAACTTTGAATGTTCTAATATTGAACCCTATTTAGCGAAAGCTGAAAATATCAAAGCAACAGAAAACCGAATGTTTTCCTAGGAAAAGAATTTGCTTGTCCGTTTCTGTTGCTTCAGTATTTTCAGCGCTGTGGTGGAAAGTTACGGGTCGGGTTCAGGTAAGTGTGAGATTGAGTGTGGGTTAGGGTAGTTAGGGTTAGGGTGCGGGTTAGGTATGTGTGCGATTGTGTGGACATGAGGGTTAGGGCGGGTTAGGTGAGTTAGGGTTAGGGCGCGGGTTAGGTATGTGTGTGATTGTGTGGACATGAGGGTTAGGGCAGGTTAGGTAAGTTAGGGTGCGGGTCAGGTAAGTGTACGATTGTGTGGACGTGAGGGTTAGGGCGAGGTAGGTGAGTTAGGGTTAGGGCGCGGGAGATAGTGATGGACCTTAGGGTTAGGGTTTGGGTTAAGGTAAGTGGATAGTTAATGGTGTGTGTATAGTTTAGTGTAGGGTTAGGTGTAAGATTGTAGGTGTATGCATGTGGATTGCTGTTTGTTTGGTGTGCTTGTGTTGTGTGTATGTGTTTTGGAACAGCAAATTTTTCCCTAGGAAAAATTTTGCTGCTCTGTATGTTCGATGTTTTCAGCTTTCGCTGAATAGGGTTCGATATTAGAACATTCGAAGTTTTGAAACTTCAATGTTCTAATATAGATTCGATTTTATCAATATGTTATCCAAGTGTCTGGACATTAGGCCACAAGTGGTTATATGCAAACTCTACCTACTAGTTAATTGCAAACAAATGTCTGATGGATGTGGGTCATTCCCAACCAGCAGAAAATATGTGTGAAATGCATTTCATAATTCAGTACTGTCTTCCTGTACTTGTACTTTATAATAATATGTAATCAGTCCAAATATATTGTTAATTAAATCAAAACTGTAAATTTATTTTAAAATAGTTTCAATTTGTGTAGAATGATTGTTAAATGTGAGAGACAAGGATATCATAGCATTGGTATGACATTAATTTATGGCCTCGCATATTTGTATCTGGATGTAAATAAGCCTAACAATGTATGTGGAATTTGTAATGACTGTGACATTAACATTAAAGAAATATTTATATATTTTTGTGGTTATGTCTCTGCTCTACCCTGTTTCTCACTATCCTTTCTAATATAAACCTGGCTCAAAGCTGCAGAGAGCACCCCAGCCATACCAGGTTACTCATCCTATCATTCATTCAGACCCCAAACCATGGGCAGCAAAACAAAAGGAGGTGGAATTGCAATATATATAAAAGACACCTCTAGGCTGGTCAAACAGTATGATGCACAGGAAATACTCCAGGTGCAGTTAACAATTGACAACACCCCTATTCAAATCATAGCTAGCTACAAACCTTCAGCTCTGACTTGAGATGCCCACTCCACCTACCTGGACCTCTTCGAATCTATCAAGATTCAACCCTTTACCCTGATCCTGAGCAATTTTAAGTATCCAACCATAGATTGGAAGAAATACTCATGCCAAAACACAAATGCTCAGAGATTTCTTGATTTCGTCAATGCAGATGCCTTGGACCAGTTGGTTGACAACCCCACAAGATGTGAAAATATCTTGGACTTGGTATTAACCAACATGAGCAACCACTGCAGCCTCCCTACAGTATCATCATCCTTGGTATGATACGACCACAAAGCAGTCACTTTTGAAGTCACCATCTCCCCTGACCCCCATCCCCCTAGCTAGGATCAAACAAAAAAACTTCTCCAAAACTGATTACAACCTCCTGAGGGAAGGCATAAACAGCTTCACAGCTCCCTCCCCCACCACAGGAACTGGCACATATGTTCAAACCTACACCAAAGTACTATATGAGCATTTATATAGCTGCATGAAATCTGGAATACCAGACTGGATGAAATCCTTCTCCTCAAGGAAGAGTAAACCTGTCAGGTGGGTAATCTACAATAAATAAATAAACTCTATAATAAAAGGAAAAAATTGCTGTCCAGGACCAAGAAGGAGCAGGTGTCTAACAGGAAGCAACGTCTCCTTAGTCCGAACAAGCAAATAAGAGCACTAGTGAAATCCTCCAAAGCAAACTTTGAGTCCAAACTGGCCACATCTACTAAAGACAATCATAAGGCTTTCTTCACATATGTCCACAATCTCAAAGGAAGCACTCATATCTGCTCAGAACTGGTGGTCAAGGACACCACATACAGAGACCCTGTAGATATTGCCAACATGCTGCCAGACAGGTTCAGTGAAAACTTCACTCCTCTGTACCCCCCATCAGTAAAACAGGACATTCTCAGTACCTGCCCTACTCCCCTTATCTATAGGGAGCAAGTCATCACTGGCCTCTCAAAGGCAAAAAATACAGCCTCCATGGGACCTGATTACATCCCAGGCTGCACCCTACATGAATTCAGGCTGGAACTTGCAGCACCATTAGGCACCCTATTCAACTAAGGCCTGAGTATCAACTTTGTCCCAACCGAGTAGAGGACAGCTACTGTTATCCCTTTGCACAAAGGTGGAGCATCCACTGATTCAGGAAATTATAGACCCATCTGCCTAACTAGCCTGATCTACAATGCAATAGAGCAGATTATCATTGACTTCATTAACAAGGACACTGGCAACCTCCAGACACTTGATCCCACGCAGTTTGGTTTTGTCAAGGGGAGGTCATGCCTGTTAAATTTCGTCAAATTCTTTGAGACAGTCACCAAGGCCATAGATGAGGGGAAGACAGTGCACACCGCTTACCTTGACCTGGCCAAGACCTTTGATACTATTCTCCACTCAGGTATAATAGGTAAACTCTTTCAACTAGGCATCAATCCATATGTTACCAGATGGGTAGCAAACTGGCTCACTGATATTGCCCACCTAGTCAAAATAGGGGAAGCCACCTACAGTAGTAAACCTGTAACAAGCAGTGTACCTGAGGGATTGGTCTTGGGACCTCTGCTGTTTGGGATATACTTCTCAGAGGTGCAGGCCAAATCTAGTGGGCTATAGCTGACCATGTTTGCAGATAACTGCAAGTTGGGTGCTGTCAATTCCCCTAGTAATGTGGACATCCTGCAAGAGGGCTCACCCAAACAAATGACTGGTGCCAGAAACACGGCCTCAAACTGAATACCAAAAAATGCATCATCATCCCTTTTGGGGAGAGTGACATCCCCACACATTATCACATTGATAATAAGGCACTAAGGACACAATCAGTCATGAGGGACTTGGGCACCCAGGTTGATAGCAAACTGACTTTTGACCACCATATTGCCTCAGTTGTATGAAAGCTTTCTTCATGGACCTCCTCATTAGTAAGGGTATCTCATCCAGGGACTAGGTGGTCATAACATTCCTGTATTCTTCTCTTATAAGACCCATTATTGAGTACAATTCCACTTTCAGTATGTACCTCACAAAGCACATACAGCAGCTGGACTGATTACAGAGGTTCCTCACCCAGAAAATACAAGGGGCATCAAACATCTACCCTACACTGTCCCTCTATTCGGTTTCCTACAGACTCCTCAGAGGTGACCTCTGTCTGGCATACAAAGCAGTCTCAGACCCCACCCTGATGGGACTGCTGCATATTCTCAAGTTAAGCTCCACTCGAATAACCAGCACATGCAACCTCAACCTGGTATGTGAAATTAATAGGACATGTTGGCATGACAGATTTGTGTCCCAGAGACCCCCCTTTTGTGGAATAGACTCCCTCTCCATGTAAAGCAGAGTACCTCATTAAACCTTTTTAAGTACAACCTGGATAACTGGATGAGGAGCAGAAAATACATCCCTGGGATTCCACCTGTGTCCCTGCTGGACAGTGGATTAGGGTGCTGACTTGTTGGAACATGGGCTAAATTCTTGGCTAGGCTTGTAGGGGCCTCAGGGCCAACAGTCTATTAACTTCCTATGATCCTATAATCCTATTTTTTAATTTTTATCTCTTATTTCATTGGAACGTTCATAACTGCAGTGTCATGACCACCAGCACAGATAGCTGAACTGACCACACTGGTTTGGACTGCCATCCCTCATCATGTGGCTGCGGTGGCATCACCACTGGCAGCAGAGGCACTCAGCACTTCTAGGTCACAGCCTTCCAGAAATGCCTCCCACCTCTTGCGCTACCTACAACACCTCTATAATGTTGTTCTGCCCTGAGGGCTTGTGCAGTGCTACCCACTGGGAGTTGTGCCAGTGGAGGTGCCATTTATGTCACTCAATAGGAGCTGGCAGGAATGATGGAGGAGATAATAGGGATGGAGTTGGTGCTCACATTGGCCACATAGGCAGAATCCAGCTCTGCCCAAGATTTCTGTGGGATGAGTTAGTCATGACAGTTCTGAGGGTGAGGAAAAAATTCCCACTGTGTTTATGCTGGACAGAGATGTGCCTCTAAAAACTCATACTTAATCCCCTTCATGTTGTTCCCTCTCTCTTGTGTCTATCACCATCCTCGTCAGTCATGTATTTATTGCATGTTTGTCACTGCTAACTAACCTACTCTATATACCTCTACCTGATATTACTAACTTCCTTTCCCAATGTTTCTTTTTCTCTTAAAAAAACAACAATAAAAGGGCACCTGTGCCACATAAAATTATGTCTCATACATAACACTCTACTTCATTCATGACTGTATATTACTCACCTTATTTGGTCAAATTGGTCACATGACATTATTAAATTGTTCTTCTATATCATGTATGATGTGAATATCCACATTTCTCTACATTCTTTGTACAGATACACTCTTACATTTTGAAGAAGTGAATAGATGTGGTCCTACATCACCCAGAAAGGCTCACCTAGTGTCCTAGCTGAAGTTGCTCCCATTTTCATCTCTGCCCTATCATCCCATTCACACCTTTAATATGGTCAGAAATAGACAGACACACACACCACACACATGACCATAAATGGCTTAGAAACAAAAATCTCAACTTCTGTACTCAGCATTTGTATGATGCTTAGCATTGAGCAGCAACAGTTACTTGTAGTCCTCGTCCTGTTGCAACATAATTACACCTGTGCTAAGACTTTGCCAGAGCCATGCAACTGACTTTGGAAGCATTGCCTATTGGTAAGTGATTCTGATAGAATGCAAGTAATGCCAGTGGCCACTGTTACTTGTACATGCTTTAGTGGCTCAATATGTACATGAAATGAGAGAAGTCCTTTCTACTGTACTCAGCGCAGAGTGCTGTATGTAATTGAGGGTGGGACTGTCCCACATTTCCGTTTCTATTTTGACAGTGTGTACCACTGAACCAGTAAAATTACAAACATATATGCAGGCTGACATCAGTGAGTGCAATATGAGTATCAGTTACATGTATGTCTTGCTATTATTCTTAACATTGTATACACATAACAACAAATTGTCCCTGATGAACACAAAAACACAAGACTTAATGGAAACAATGGATTATACAGTGATTTGGAGAGTAACAAACAGGAATGCATGGGTTGCACTGCAGTTGTTGTTGATTTCTTTACCACCCACCACCATCCTGCTGAACTACTGTTACATCACCTTTTTTCATTTTCATTCTGAACACTTTCTTCACCTGTGACCTGTCAGACACATCAGTACAAGTTCCTCTGTAACTTCACTTGATACAGCATTACTTCCCCTCCAGTAATGTATACTTAGCATCTGCCTTACATGCATATATATTTTCCCTACCATGAAATTTCATTGGAAGTAGCACATGTATCAATCACTTCATACACATGGACATAAGACTTTGCATAGTATAACACTCAGATACTCACTGTGTGGACAGGATAAATTTTACTTGATTTTAAGCACTTCCATCTCATCAATATACAATAGACTTCATTAGAAACAAGCATCATTGTGTACACACCTTTTACACATATATCAACATGTGACTACACATATGGCTGACTGAAAGTGACACTCAATTACTGTTCATTAAACTTCATTGTTAATACAAATTCATATAGTAAAAAAAATTCATTTAATGCATATTCTCCAGGTAACATATCCATTTTAAAGGAGGTCATATGCATTCAAACATGTCTTCCCCTCAACTGCACACCATCTGGCACCTGTATTATGACGTTTTCTGTGATGTGAGCAGAACAGGTCTAGAGAATGTGAGTTGGATAAGTATGTTTCCAAATCCGGTAGTGTGTACCTTGAATAAGAGTGTAAGTAAAAGACATTGATGACATGCAGAGATGGCTTACTGAACAGGTATGAGGGGTAATATTTTCTTGTTTTTTTTTTTTTTCCTCTCAAAATTTTATTTTATTTTTCAAATACATTTGAATGAATTCCATAGTATTTATACATAATATCTTAAATAACTATGTACACTATTTACATTATTCTGACACTATAACAGATCTTAATGTATGCAGTTACTTTATAAGTAAGTCCAATCCATTATCAGAGTGCCTGATCAATTATTATATAGTGTCAATCAATGATAAGACTTTTCCCCAAGGGTTGTTGATAAATGGCTTTGGATAAATTCTTAGTTCTTTAATTTTAATTTACAATAATGCTGTGGTCTTCAGTAGGCTGTAGAAGTCTTCCAAAGTAGGTATTGTGTTTGTTTTCCATCTTCTTGTCATACACTTCATTGAAATTGCAAGCATAGTCCATACTAGATACGTCTGACCTATTCAAATGAGGACCTTCGTTCACATTTAATAATACAAGAGCTTTAGTTAAATAAAATTATTCATTAAATAAAGCTTATAGAAAGTTATTAATACCATTCCAAAATGGCTTAATTTAACACAATCAAAGAAAATGTGGTTCCAGTCTTCATTGTGTACTTGCTCACATCTCCAACATATTCCTTTTATGGAAGAACTAATTTTATTGATTCTGTCTGGGGTTAAGAATGCTCTGTGCAAGCATTTCCAATTAAAAAATTTCCAGTATCATGTAAAGGATGTATATTTTATAGATAATAAAATATTTGTTTTAATATCTTCAGTTAACTGTATTGAGTGTCATTTTGTTATATATTTCCAGTATGAAGTTTTGGGTGTTGTTTTATAGTTTATCAATATTATGTAGAATTTTGAAATACTGTTTCCCATGTCAAAGTCATTATATATGATTTCATATATGTATTTTGTAAAATTGGGTATTTCTTTAAATGAAGAATTGTTAATTATTCTACTTAAATCTTGCAAAGATGACAGAATACTCTATAAAGTTGTGGAATTGTGTATGCTGTTTTATTACTTGCATATCTAAAACCTTTAGTTCTTTGATACATTGGAGCCAACAAACACATCCTTTCTGTTCCCAGGAATTAATAATTTTTCTATATATTTTATGTGGAAAGTTCTTTGTGACTATAAATGGTATTAAAAGATCAAACCAGATTTTTAAATCTATATTTGCATTAATAATTTTCTTAAATGAGTCAATGTAATAATTAATCATACAAGTTTTAGTGGGTTTAGTTATATTATATTGCATACTGACACATAATATGAGCCATGGCAAATTGTTTTTATCTGTTATTTGAATTTTTTTTGTAAATCAAATTCATTTATTGATATTACAGTTAGTAATTCTTTCCAATATGCAGAGTCATTTGAACTTATCCAATCTGAGATTGTTTTAGATATTGATGCTTTTATATATGTTCCTATATCAGGAAAGTTTAATCCTCCCTGTTTCCATGGTCTGATATGATGTATTAAAGTTATTCTGTTTCTTTTGGGAAACCATACAAATTTTATTAGGCAGTAACAGTTGTATTGCCAATGCTATATATAGGATCTTGGGCAGTAAAACCATTTTTATTAACTGTAGTCTATCTTCAAATGTTAATGTTATTTTGTTTCATTTTTCCACAGAGATTTTAATTGTATTGATTATATTATTGTAGTTTTTTTAGACTAATTCATTATTATCCTTACATAACTCAATTCCTATATATTTTAAGGTAGATTATTGTTTCCTATGATGTGATCCCCCTTAGTCTGCAGTTCTTTTTTTTATTTAAAAATACAAATTTTGATTTTGATTTATTGAAATGGAGTCCTGAAGTTATGTGAAATTTCTCAATTAATATATTGAATTCTTCAAATGTCTCTTTTGTATTAGATAATGTTAGTAATATGTCATCAGCAAATAACATTACTTTAGAATTGTATTGTTCAAAACATTTATTTCTTTGATTTTTATATTGTTACAAATTGAATCTGCCAATATTTCAATAGCCAGGGCAAATAGAATTGGTTCATAAGTTCATAGATTCATAGGTAGGTACTAGGCTATCAGCCCTAGGGCTTTTACAAGCCTAGCAAAAAAGGTACCCTGGCTTTCACCACCAAAGAAAATTATTTTCCTGTGCCCCTGTCAAGAAGAGCCACAGAGGTGATCCCTGGGGTGACATGGGACATCCTTGTTTAGTGCCTTTTATTATATGTATAGATTCAGAGGTAAAAGGACCTAGCTTGACGTACACTAAATTATTTGTGTATATATATATATATATATATATATATATATATATATATATATATATATATATATATATATGTATATATATATATATATATATATATATATATATATATATATATATATATATATATATATATATATATATATATATATATATATATTCTTTAGGAGATGAACAAAAGATGCAAGAAATTCAAATAGCATTAGGATTTTGAATAAATAGTCCCAATTTAGGGAATCAAAGGCTCTCTCTATATCTAAGCCAATTATGAGTGTTTCTTTATTTTCTTTATTAACGTAATCCATAAGAGAAGTTATCCTTTTAATATTGTCATGTGTGTGTCTATGATATATAAATCCAGTTTGATCATTATTTATTGTTTTGGATAAAGGTATTTTCATTCTGTTAGTTAATAGTTTCATAAATATCTTATAGTCATTATTTAATAATGATATAGGCCTATACAAGGTACAGAGGTTTTGGGATTTGTTTTCCTTTAGGATTGGTGTGATTAAGAAATATTTCCAAGACAGTGATATTAAAGCTTGTGACTGAATTTCTAATACAGTTTTATGGAAGAGGGATAGTATCTTTGAAGGAAAAAGTTTATATATTTCCATAATTATGCCATCTATACCAGGAGGTTTATTATTTTTGCCCTCTTTTATTATATCTGTAATTTCTTTGTAGGATATGGATGCTTGCAGATCTAGTTTTAATTTTTCTGTTGTTTTATATTAGAAAATGTTTCATCTAGATTTAATTCATTGATATGTATATTTTCTTTTTGGAACTGTTCCATATAGTGATTTCTATAGGCATCAAGAATGTCACTTATATCTGGGATATTTTTCCCTTTCTTTTCATGGAAGATACTTTTAATGTTATTAGCTTTTGATTGTATTTTGATTCTTGTGGATAAATTATTTAGATATCTGGGAGGAGTGGCCAAGGTATTAATATTTAGTTTTTCTAAAGCTAAACTAGTTTTATGTGATAACATTTTGTTGTATTTATTGTTTAATACTTCTACTTTCTTTTTCATCTCCAAATGCTTTTGATTTTTTTCAGCTTTTACTGACAAACGTTTGGATTGTAGATCTAATAATTCAGAATCCCATCCTCTGATTTTTTTATACCAATTTAGGGTTTTACCATATATGGAAGCTTTTAATGAGTCCCATATCATTATTTTATTTATCCCTGTGGTGTACTTAATATCTAAGAAGAACTGTAATTCAGATAACAACCAGGGTTTGAACTCTTTAATTTTAGTTATATATGCTGGAATTCTGGAGTTAAAGATTAATGGTTTGTACCTATTTTGAAGTTTTAGTATCAATGAATTGTGGTCTTAAAAAGGGCATGTAGTGATTGAGAAATTAATGATTTTAGAGTGTAAGTCATGGGCAGCAAATATTTTATCTATTCTAGTTTGGGTACCAAATCTGTGATCTTGATGGGAAAACAGCAAAGATGTATCTTCTTTAAATTTGAAAGTATCTACAAAATGAAATGATTCTACCCACTTGTTTAAAGCTTTTGATACAGCAAATGTATGCAGCTGCCGTTTATTTGTAGTTTCAGAAATATCAGATACACAGTTAAAATCTCCTCCTAATATGAAGTTGCCTTTATAATTATTGGAAATGAAATCCACATATCTTTTAACCGTTCCTGTTCCAATGCTTGGGAACCAGTATAGATTGGCTAGGGTCCATATTCTGTTATTATATTTAACTATTACTAATGCCATAAGGCCTTCTTTGTCTTAATACTTATAAATGATTTCTGGGTTAATCACATTTGTTTTCCATAAAATTGTTACCTCTTTTGTCTTTGTCTTTGTCTTATAAGTGGATTGCACCACTATCATATATTCCTTAGGATTCCATTTATAATATTCATTTGCTTTCAAATGAGTTTCTTGAAGGAAGACAAGTTGTGCTTTGTTCAGTTTTAAATATTTCAGTAGATTTGATCTCTTGCTAGGATTGTTTAAGCCATTGGTATTTAAAGATAATACAGTTAAATCCATCTTAGGTTATTGAGACTATGTATTTATTTTTATTGTGACTATTAAACATTTTCCTCTGATAACTATAAAGTATATGTTTGAGCATTTAAAAGAAATTATCAGTTTTATACTTTGAGTGTTTACCAATAAAGTAATGTTTTGGTGAGGCATACTAAAATGTTTTTGTGAAATAACAAATTTAAATTAATAAATGTTAACAAAACTAAGATCCGCACTAGCCATGGAATGAAAATAATTCCTAATCTGATGGATAAACCTAAGTCCATCAGATTATCACTCATACCTTGACAATCCAGAACATCTGAGCTTCATAAATTGAATTATCATATGGAGAATATTTGCAATAGGAATAAGTAATTTTTATATTATTTTGAACAAATATAGTACTATTGTAGATTAGACAAAATTCTAATACAATATAAATGTCTACTTATTGTACAAGCAATTAATATTTACATGAAAGATAGATGACAAGCAATTAAATCATAGTGAAGTAGGATGTATAATATATAAAATCTCAGTAAAAGATTATTTTACTGGATATATCAGAAGTTATATTTCATTGTTTTCCAGTGTTTAAGTAATCAATTTGTTTGTTGCTAAATTACTTAAAGCATCAAGTTTGTTTTATGGGAACATTGATGTAAGTTAGTGCATTTTAATTATAAGTGCATCCCTCTTCCCCCAATTTCCTACACATAAGGATTTTCATATCTGTCATTTCTTATTATACAATGAGTGAAATTATAGGTTAGAAACAGCAAATTCACTTATTGTGATTAATGATTACAAGTTCCCTTTCCATATTCATAAATTGTCATTTTATGGCATATACTGAAAGTTTTTAGATTTAAATGGCAACATTCTATTTTGTATAATCATCAAAGGTTAAACTGAGTAATTATTGTCAATTTAATACTATTTGTTCAAAATGCGATTGTTACATGCTGTGACATTCCTAGTCCAGGTTTCTATTGTTTCCCTTAAACAACTTTATCAGTTTGATGTCATGTATAAAACATTAATTACCTCGGTAACAGCTTAAGTATTATGTATGGTCAAGATGGATTACAACAATCCAAGTTAAAGCAATTATATGACTTATTATGCACATTTACTTATATAAGAAAATTATCATACTTCCCTTTGATGTTCAATATAGTGTATGTCATTTATGACAAGTTAAAACAGTTGTGTTATTATACACACGCCCATGTTATTAAACTGTCTATTGTTAATTTAATACTATTTGCTCAGAATATGATTGTTGCATTCTGTGACATTTCAAGTTCAGGCTTCTATTGTTTCTCTTGAATAACTTTGTCAGTTTGATGTCCTGTATAAAACATTAGTTACCTTGGTAACCACTTAAGTATTATATATGGTCAAGATGGGTTACAATACCACAATCCAAGTTAAAGCAATTACATGACTTGTTATGTATATTTACTTATATAAGAAAATCATCATGCTTCCCCTTGATGTGCAATGTAGTGTATGTCATTTATGACAAGTTAAGACAGTAGTGTTATTATACATAAGCCCATGTTATTAAATCCTGTCTTTAATATCTAAATTTAGACTGCTTCAACTTAAATAACGATTATATATTTTATGTCTAGATTTACTAAAATCATACATCACATAACTATTATGTGTGTGTGTGTTTTTTTATTTTTGGGCTGTTGCTTTGTCATTTGAGATACCATGAGTTGCAATGCTTATTCTTATTATTAGCTCCTTCCAAGCATTATGAGACCCTTTTAGTTTATTATTTGTTATAATTATATTTCCATTTTTACATACACACATATCAGTGCTTCAAGCACAGGCAACAATGCCCATCCAGTTTTGCCAGAATACCATTCACTACTTCATGTGGTGTGTTTCCAGGCTGATCCAAATCAATATTTGTCCTGTTCCATTTTACCAGCCTGTTCCATGCAGTGGCCCCTCTGCCAGTGATCCACTCAACACACCTTCCATTCCCACAGATACTTCCACAAAGAAATCAGATGACTCTCTAGCACTTCCCGGCAACCTCAAACACCCATAGAATCAGCTATCTCCATATGCCCAATACGTCCAAGCAAGCTCCCCTCCCAGACCACTGCAAAGGGTACTGCATAAGAACAAGTGCTCTTAGTCTTTCACAATAACTCAGACTTCCAGTTTTATGTAAGTCCTTAATGTGTTTGGACCAAAGTACATTTTAAATATAAAATTGTGCTTATTATTATTTTTTTTATCAAGAATCAACTTAATGAGTTAAACAAAATGTTGGGAGACCATCAATATGTATACATGTGGTTTAAAACAGCCCTTTTATATATATATATATATATATATATATATATATATATATATATATATATATATATATATTTTTTTTTTTTAAACCAAAAACTTACTTGCTGCGAATCATCTCAGAGACTCCTCAGAGACATTAAGCATTATCATCACTCTGTCTCCATTACCATAGCAACCTGGGAGCATCTGTTTCTGTTAGTGTGTCTGTGTACTGCATACCAGAGGTTTGTAATGCACCTGAAGCAAAGCTTCACTTCACTGCAACTTCAAGCCTAAATTTTCTCCCTTTCAGCAAGGCAGCAGCCAGGAAAAGAACAGAGAGTAAACAGATAAAAAAAAAACTCCTAACAAGCTGCCACAACAAGAGATAACACATTCTTCCAGCCTTCCCACCTCTCACTCAGCAGATGTATAAACAAACTATTCTCTGCTAAAATATCCCAAATCACAGTTTTATCAACCCCCTTCCCCTGGATACAGAGTAAAACACCAAATGTCTCTTCCTAATACACAAGCATCAGTAAACCTTGATCACAAGCCACAGCCCACAGCTTCCTGGAGACAAAAATGGCAAAATACAACAGCTGCCAGACATAGCTGCATCCACACACACCATGTCAGGTTTAATCAAACAGCACTCGAAACTATGATACCTGCCATAACTGATATTAACTATGTTTAGACAGAATAATAATGGCATTTGTACTAGCTGCCAGTCACGGTAGCATCCACGCACACTATATCAGGATTGATCAAACAGCACTCGAAGCTATGATACCTGCCATAATTGGGGTGTATATTACATCACTGAATGCTTAAAAAAGTGAACAATGATTAATTGACCCCAAGTAAGCGAAAGCTTACAATGTCGAAATCTCAGAACAGCGATTTTTTTTCCAAGGGAAAAAAAATCTCTGTTCCCAAAAAAAAAAACAACTTTAAAACATTACAATACAGGAAACAGCCCCAATACTAAATAGACACACCAAAGTTCAAGGAGGCAGTCTTTTGCTGCAGTTGTCATTTTCCTTTAAATTCTGGTTAACAGATGAGGTAGATTGAATGATTGTTTAGTTAATTGTTAAATTTTCCCACCTATTTGTGTTTAAAAGTTGGAGAGTTTTACATAGTTTTTATGTCTGAGGAAGCGTAGGTGAACCTACGCAAAAGCGCTTACTATCTTTTTATGGATTAAACACGTTTTAAACTTTGGAGAAGCTGCAAGTGTGTTCTTTTTTTAAAGTGAACTTTGATCAACTGTACTTTGAGCTTTGGAGACTCTGCAAGTGTATTCTCTTTAAGTGAACTTTGGTTAACTGTGTCTTGAGCTTTGGAGAAGCTGCCAGTGTGTCTGTTTGAACATTTTTTGCTACGAGATATACTCCGTGGTTAGACCACCGTATCTTGCTACCAGTTCATTTGTTCTTCTTTTTTACTGTGTGTCTATTTAGTATTGGGGCTGTTTCCTGTATTGTGTTGTGGATTCTGCTTGTTTGTTACAGCTTCATACCCACAATGGAAGTACCAGATATTGAGTTGCAATATAGACCAGAGACGAGGGATGGAACTGGTTCATGGGAAAGCATTTTGCATCATAACAACAACCCTTTATTGACTCTGGACTTTGGAAATGACAGTTTGGCAGACAATGAAGCCACTAATGGTGAGAATCTTAATGACTTTTTTACCTTGAGTAAATCTTTGGAAGATGATCTGTACAAGTTGCAACGTTTGGTGTGGCAGAGGCTACACCTAGAAGCTAGTATACACTTCAAGGTGGTCCCCAGGGGCATGCGGGTTTTCTGCATGCCCTCATATGGGGACAGCCATCCAACCCTGCTTAAGCAATGGCAGGATCTAAATATAGATCTGGGTTTCAGATATATGAAACTGTTGATTCAATATTTTCAGCCTATGGAGACTGAGCTACGTAACAAAGCAGATTTGGCCTATAAAGAAATATCTGAGCGTTTCAAGTCTGATTTTTGTGTCAATAAGTTAAAAAACATTTGTATGCAAGTTAATGCCTTTAGTTTTAGACTCAAGAATATCAAATATAAGAAATTGATGAGAGACTACAAAGATTTTCAGTGTGGCCAGATTTTTGTCTGGCCTAGAACACACAATAATGTCCATAATAATGACAGCGCCACACTTACCAACAACGGCACATTGATGAATGTAACTGACAATGGTCCATCTGTTGTTTCTGTGCCAGTAGTAGTGCCTCCTTCCACTCTTAGAACATTGGACAATAGGGACAGTATGCCAAATAGACCTATTAGTGATACACATGCTAATGAGTCTTTGGGGATGGATACTCCACCCCCCAATCAACTGGCTTTTCTGGATAAGAACATCACCTCTGCGCTTGGAGCCATTCCTAAAGTATCGGTTAATGATGGGAATCGTTTTTTACCTTACCCAGTCAAAATGAATCATCAGAACAGAGGGCGATCCAACAGCAGAGGACCACGAAAAAGGAAACCATCAGGAGAATGGTCAGGACAGAGAAGGAAAGCAAGACATTGACTACTTTGGTTTATAATGAGTCTGATGTTGTTTTGGATGACACTGAAATCAGCGTATTGAACAAAGGCCTTAATTTTATTCCAGCTACTACCAGCACTTTGACTGAGTCACTTATTGACTTAACGTTGTTTTGTCGAAGGTTATCGTTGAAATCACTGTTTAGAGATCAAACTAACCATAATACATTTAATGTTCTTAGTGCTCAATTTAGACCTAAGAGTACTTTTATACCCAATGTACCTAGTCATGTGGAGTGTTTTATGAGAGCTTGTGATAATGATTTGTATGAGCTCGTTTCCTCTAAAGGCAATAGGCCTACATATTATAACTTGACGGCGCCTGAGAATAAGGCTTTAGATAGGTTTAAACGCAGGAGAGACATTATTGTGAAGCCAGCAGACAAAGGCGGTGGGGTGGTGGTGATGAATAGTTCAGACTACATAACCACTATGTTATCTATGCTTTCTGACACCAATACATATAGAGAAATCTATAAGCAAGATGTAGTTCGTATAGTTCATAATATACATGATATATTATACGATTTGGTTATGTGTAGACAGATTAGTAAAGAAATTTATGAGTTCTTCTCTGTCGAGAATCCCATCACTCCCATCATAAAGGGTCTGCCAAAAATACATAAGAACACCACCCCTATACCTATGAGACCAATAGTATCAGGGGAAGGATGGGCCACTTATAACGTTTCGGCTTTCATTGAATATTTATTGAGACCTATTGTAGAATCTTTTTCCTCCATACTTAGAGACACGTATCAGCTTTTGGACAGTATAGGGAATATAGTACTCTCTGTTGACCTACATGAATATTTGTTAATCACTCTAGATGTCAATAGTCTATTCACCTGTATACCTAATGAAATAGGGATACAATCTGTTCATGAGATACTTGCTAGGAGATCCACCTATAGCAGAGACAGGAACTTACTTATTTGCCAACTTTTAGATTTAGTATTGAACAACAATATTTTTATGTTCCAAGACAAGAGTTATTTGCAGAAATGGGGTGTTGCCATGGGCACATCCTGTGCCAACTCTTATGCTAATTTGGTGGTCCTAGAGTGGGAGTTGAATCATGTATTTACACACAACATGTTCAAACAGGTGAAATTGTACAAGCGTTTTGTAGATGACATCATAATTGTATGGGAAGGTACACCATCTGAGTTTGAGACGTTCTGGTCAGAAATAGAGTCGACCACTACTTTTTTAACATTCACACATGAGTACTCTAATTCATCTATCCCTTTTCTAGATGTGACATTGAATATTAATGAGAAGGGACAGATTATTCCAACACTGTATAGGAAACCTGTCTGGAGGAACTCGATTCTCAGATATGAAAGCATGCACCCCAGGCATGTTTTCTTTGGCATTGTCAAGAGCCAATTTATCAGGTTGAGTAGGCTATGTAAAGATCCCTGTGAATTGGAGAAGGAAGCTGATTTGATGGAGTCATTATTTAGAGATAGAGGGTATAAATCAAGCATGGTTAAGAGTATCAGGAATACTGTTCTGGGTTCTGGTACCAATGTACCCAAGGGTACATTACATCATATCAACAGGGATTTGGCTGAAACACAGACATCTGATTGTCTTAGGTATACTGTTAAATATACCAGTGATGTGAGATCCATTCAAGGGGTGATCATACGTAACTGGAACATGTTAACCTTGGATGATGCTACTAGGGAGATTATAGGTAATAGACCACGGTTTCTGTTCAAGAACAGTAGAAATTTGAAGATGATTTTATGCAACCATCCACTGTTTGGGGTGACAAGCGTTGACACCAGCTTGGGATTGGGAACATACCCATGTAATCGTTGCAATAGATGCCAGTATATTACTTCTGTTCAGAATTTTGTACATCCTTGTATGAGTTTTAGGTTTTCGCCCAAGTTTCATGCTACCTGTGAGACCACCAATGTGGTATATCTAGCCCACTGCTTGAACTGTACAGCTTTTTATATAGGCCTTACAAAAGGAGACTTAGCGACAGGATTTATAATCATTTATATGATTTGAAGAAAGGCAATGAGAATAATGCCTTAGTTAAGCACTCCTTGGAATATCCTACATCGGTCATTTGAGTTTGGGTTTTAGAAATAGTAAGGGTTAGTCACAGAGGTGGTGATCTAGCCAATATGCTAGCTAAGGCCGAATTGAACTGGATATTGAAAATGAGGGCACATGTATACCCAGGCTTGAATAACTCTATTACTATTAAGCCTGTACTGCAAGGAGTTGGGGGTTAGGATTTTGCCTCCTTGCCACTTTTGTGAGTTGCCTTATATATCTGCCAATGTTTGTATAGAACAGTGGGCCTTGGTGTGGTCACTTTGTAAGCCTTGAGAGGTAGTTGTGTTGTGTTAGGAAATGGTTTCTATAATGTATTTTACTTTAGATTGATTGTTGGCTTTATATTGCTCTTCATTTGATCTCGTCTTGGAGATTTCAAATGATATATTTCAGCAAGAACTTATTATAATATAGCTTTTAATAGGGTTTATACAAGTTCATATGTTCCATTTTGTTTGCGTTCACTAAGTGAATGTTGTTTAATATGTGGAGGTGTTGTGATTATATAACTGTTGGTCACATCTGTGTTGTGTATATTTTTAATGGTATTAATGGATAGGAGTTCATTGTGACATGGTTTCCGACAGAGTTAACATCAGCTCACTCTTTCCATCTTGCCCTATGATTGTCAAGGGAATGCAGCCCTATATATGGATGTTTTAGAATAGCACAGCTTTTGGTTTATGCATTCGGATATGTAGGTGTGCATATAGCTGTTGTTAGTGGGTTTACGTTTGTATTCCGTTTAGATGCCTTAAGGTGTTTTGTGTGAAGTCCGTATCGGGTACTTTTCATAGATATCTCCACAGGTAAAAAATTTTCTATAGCTGGTTTTTGATGGCTATGGGAAATTTGATTTGTTTTAGAGTTGAATTATTGAGTTGCACATAATTGCCTTTGCTTGGCCATTTTGGTTGAAAAAGTGTTCGGTTTACTTCCGGAAGTGACATATGACTTAGTAATGTGTACTTATGCGATGCCTGTTTAGTTGTTTTGGTACCATATATATATTTTATATTTTTTATTTTTTATTTAATGGTTCCCTTTGGGAAAAGAGATCATACCATTAATGGAGTCTATGCTTTGGGTATCTGCCATTGGCAGTAGAGCATATGTCTGTAAAACAGGCGTCGCATTCATATGTTTTGTTGTATATACAAAAAACTTCTCTTATATGTATAGAGAATATATGTGTACTTCTGGGTATGATATATGAGGTGATAGTATGGTCTACATTTTAGGATGTCGCAGTTCGGTATTGAGAGCTGCTTGATTTGAGATCAGATATGTACAGGTTTTACTGCTTGGGATTGTTTTGTGACAGCTTACTCTTTGAAGTTCATGCAGATAGGGGTTGGAGGGATGTTACCATCGTGGGGGTTGTGTTTAGATGGGATGGGTCATGCGTCATACGTTAGGACGCGTATTGTAGTGTTTCCTTTGCATAATTCGCTTCTATGATGTATCTTCATTTATACGTATCTGTACCGTTTAGGAGGAATGTATTTTACAGAACGTTTTGGATTGTACAGATTGACTGCAGGTGCACGAGACAGTGAGTGAGAACATGGCTAGAGATAGCGACTGCAAGTTTTGCACTTTTAATAACTGTCCGACATTTTTAATTTAATCTTTGACCACGAGCCTGTCTGATGGCAATATGCCTATTTGATAAGACATAGCCAGCGGCTTTAATCAAGAAGGTTTCTTTTTGTAGGAACAAAGTGGTTTAGCGTTGTCAAATATTTATCCATAGTTAGATTAATTCACTTATGTAGAAGATGAAAATGGAATTGCTATTGATGTTTAGCATGATTGATGATTTCTGTCATTATTTTGTCAGTATATAATGAATTTTAATACTGTGCAAGATGTGGTTTTGTATGAATATTCTTTCCATATTGCCTACTGACAATGTTTTGAGTAGCATGCTGACTATGTGCAAGATCTATGCAGCCGAATTGATATCAGTTGTAATGCCCGAGAGTGTTTTGTTTACATTTAGGAGGCAGTCTTTTGCTGCAGTTGTCATTTTCCTTTAAATTCTGGTTAACAGATGAGGTAGATTGAATGATTGTTTAGTTAATTGTTAAATTTTCCCGCCTATTTGTGTTTAAAAGTTGGAGAGTTTTACATAGTTTTTATGTCTGAGGAAGCGTAGGTGAACCTACGCGAAAGCGCTTACTATCTTTTATGGATTAAACACGTTTTAAACTTTGGAGAAGCTGCAAGTGTGTTCTTTTTTTAAAGTGAACTTTGGTCAACTGTACTTTGAGCTTTGGAGACTCTGCAAGTGTATTCTCTTTAAGTGAACTTTGGTTAACTGTGTCTTGAGCTTTGGAGAAGCTGCCAGTGTGTCTGTTTGAACATTTTTTGCTACGAGATATACTCCGTGGTTAGACCACCGTATCTTGCTACCAACTTTAAAACATTATATAAAGTGGGGGGCTTCACCCCCCACACCCCTGACATGGGGGACTGTGCCCCTCACACACCCCTACTTAAATATACCATCTCAGAAATCGCACTATAGTGCCGAAAATGGCAAAATGATGGAAGCGGTCAAGCAAATTCTTTCCCAAGGAAAAAAAATGCTTAAAAGCTGCTTTGCTGCTTTGCCTTTTTGTTCTTTTATGTTCGATCAAGACGCATTCAACAGAATGCATCTTTGATCATGTAATAGGAACCCCCATAACTGATATTAACTACGTTTAGACAGAATAATAATGGCATTTATACTAGCTGCCAGACGCAGCTGCATCCACACACACCTTATCAGTATTGACCAAACAGCACTCGTAGCTGTGATACCTGCCATAATTGATATTAACTATATTTAGCAGAATATTGATGACATTTGTACTAAGAGCATGCTACTATTATTTAACCAGGATATACGTGACATTTTTAAATCATACTTTAACTGAAGAAGGCATTAGTCTCCATGACAGCATTTTTTTAAAACACTCCACTGTTAATGTTATTATATATGATGTTAATTTGTTACATTTGAGTCTGAACTACCTTATTGAATTAGTTAATTAATTACTTAAATTATTATAAGTAAAATCAATGAAAAATGAAGAAGATAAGTATTCACTGAGTTCAAGTAGGGGAATAGAAACTTCTATGTTTATATTATATGTTGCTTTGTTTGGCTTATATATAATGTAAATAGTAACCCATCTTGACCTACCTTTGTTTGTGAAGAATTATTGGACTCCTTGAACATTCTGAATAAATCATTACTGTTTCTCAGTTGTTTAAGAAACCCTCCCTTTTTTAAATAAAAAAAACAGATGTCAAGTGCTGTACCATATCAGTTGATACTTTGAGAGATGCAGTCGTAAGAGTTATTTTTTTGGGACAGCTATCTTTGAATCGTTTTTTTTTTGTTTCTTCTTTCTAGCATTAGTCCAAGGATTTTTTTTTTTTTATTCTTTTAAGAGTAGGAGCTATCCATTCCATTTCTTCTGGGATAGACACTATGGTTTTGTTTTTGATGAATATAGTAGCCTCTTTTAAGTCATTAAAGGTTCTCATCTCACTGGCAAAAAGTAATTTTATCTTGGCTGGAAAGGCCAGCTGTGCTTTAATGTTGTTTTGTTTCAACAGTTTTATTATTGGCCAGAATTAGGTTCATAGGTTCATAGGTTTATACTAGGCTATCTGCCCTAAGGCATTTATAAGCCTAGCCCAAATTTTTGTGGCTTACGCCACCCCTTATATGAAAAAATACTGTGCCCATTAGTTTGTTGTGCCTCTGTCCAGCAGTGACACAGAGATGATTCCCGGGGTAAACCTACGATCTCCCATCCACAGTTCTAGATTTCTCTTGAACAGAGTCAGCGAGGTGCTCTGCCTCACATGGACCGGGATTTTATTCCACAGCATAGGGAGTCTCTGAGTGATAAATCTATCCCTCCAGCACGTCCTATTTATATCCGTGCTAAGGTTTAAGTCACTTGCTCTAGTGGTTTTGGTGGATTTGGATTTTTGAGGTGGAGCATGTCCATTAATTCCGGGTTGGACATGGCCTTGTATGTCAGGCACATGTCACCTCTGAGCAGACGGTATGCGACTGAATAGAGCTGGAGTTTCTTCAATCTGGCAGCATATGACAGATTTTGGAGTCCCTTTATCCTTTTGGTGAGGAACTTTTGGGGTCTCTCCAATTGCTGCAGATGTCGGGTGAGATACATCCCGAATGGGGCATTGTACTCGATCATTGGTCTGATAAGTGAAGAGTACAGGGAACAATGACCTCACTAGATCTGGATGTGAATCCCTTCATGATCAGGTGGGCAATGTAGAAGGTCTTTCTAACCACTTTAGCAATGTGAGTGTCAAAAGAAAGGCCACTGTCAACCTGGGTCCCCAGGTCCCTGATAACCTCTTCTGTGCTTAGAGGATTGCCACCTGTATGGTAGCTTGGGGTTACCTTGTTTTTCCCGAAGGGTATGACTATACATTTTTTGGCGTTTAACTTCAGGCCATGGCTCTGGCACCAGCTATCTGTTTCCGTGAGTCCCTTCTGAAGGATATCCGTGTCCAATGCACTTTCCACTATGGCCCAGTTTGCAGTCGTCTGCAAACTTTGTCAGCCAAAGTCCTCCCATGCTGGCCTGTACTTCTGAGAAGTAGATGCCAAACAATAGGGGGTCAAGGACCGAGCCCTGTGGGACACCACTTGTGACCGGCTTGGAGTCTGACACAGCGCCAGCAACTCTAACCCTGTGGGTTCTGTCCTTAAGCCAGTTTGCAACCCATCTTGTGACATATGGGTTTACATTTAAGCTGGTAAGTTTTTCTACAATACCGAGTGGGGTATTGTGTCGAAAGCCTTTGCAAGGTCAAGGTAGGCTGTATGGACTGCCTTTCCTCATCAATGGCCTTGGTGACTGTTTTGAAGAAGTCGACCAAGTTCAAAAGGCATGATCTTCCCTTGACAAAGCCAAACTGGGTCGGGTCCAATGTCTGCAAGTCCACTATATCTTTGTTTATGAGCTCCATTATGATCCTCTCCATAGCTTTGCAGACTAGACTTGTTAAGCTTATGGGGCGTAATTACCAGGGTCCGTGAGGCGCCGCCTTTGTGGAGTGGGACCACAGTTGCCGTACGCCACTCCTTGGGCACGTATCCTGTGGTAAGGCTGAGATTAAACAGCTGCCTTATGTGCGGGGTTAATTCCTCATTTAGCTCGTGTAGCACACAGCCGGGGACACCATCCGGTCCCATTGATGCTGTGTTTTTAGCTTTAGAGAGAGCAGCTTTCACCTGCGCATTTGAGATGTCCAGGAGGCTACACTCGGCTGGGATAGTTATCTCTCCTTTAGGGGGGGAGGGGGGTGAAGTTTGCACTGAACCTGTCTGCCAGTATGTTGGCAATGTCTGTGGGTTCAGTGATTTTTGTATCATTTTGGACTAATTCTGAGCATATCTGGGAGTTTCCACCCAGGTTCCTAACATAGCTGAAAAAGGCCTTATGATTGTCCTTTGAATCCATGGCAATTTTTCTCTCAAAATTGGCCTTAGTTGATTTTATGAGTGCTCGTATTTTTTACTAATAATGATCAGGGGTGACTTCCTTTTATGGATTTTGTTCTATCATGTAATAGCTTTCTCCTCTTATTGTAAAGTTTGTTAATGGCTGGGGTCCACCAGACTGGACGTTTGCCCTTTGTGGAAAGAGTCTTGGTTTTATTTGGGATTGCCTGATCCATGCAGTCCTGGAGGTGTTCATAGAAGGCATTTGTAAGGGCTTCCGCAGCTTGGGTTGTGGTTTCCTCTGGCTCAGGGGCCTTGAAGGATACTACACCAGTCTTGAGTAGTGTGAAGTTTGCTTTAGAGAAGTTCTTCACTATGGTTTTTTTTGTTTGGGGTGGGGGCGGGATGTGGATTTCCAGTGAGATTAGTTTATGATCAGATCTCACCAATGAGGGATATACTTCCGGTGTGGAGCATTTTGTCCACATGTTTGTGACAATGAGATCTAGTATATTTTCTCCTCTCGTGGGAACAGTGACTAGCTGTTCCATGGCATTTGAATTTATGAACTCCAGGAACCATTGGGCTAGAAAGTTAGGGCTTGAGTAATGTTCCCAGTCTATATTCGGGTAGTTGAAGTCACCCAATATGATGGTGTTTGGAGATACATTTATACCCTCCAGTGTCTTCAGGAAGGCTGTGTGGGGTTCCTGAGTTTGAGAGGGTGGCCTGTAGCATGCTACAATTTGTAGAGCAGTTTTGCCTATGGTTAGTTGCACCTGGATGGTTTCTGAAGCTTCGTGCGTTGCCACCAACCTGGAATTATTTCCTTTGTTCTAGTATTATGGAAGAATAATCATTATCAAACTTTATCAGGCTTTGATTGTATTTTAAGGGTGATTTTCTCCAAGCAGATTTTAATATTAGTTCCTTGTCCAGAAATGAAAGACATTTTATAACTATAGATCTAGGTGGAGTATTTGTTGAGTTAGAAGCAGGTTTCCTCAGTGCTCTATGCGCCCTTTCAATTCCAAAGTCCCTCTTTCCAGTCTAAAAATTCAGGAATCCAGGCTGTCAAGAATGAAATAATGTCTTCTCCTTCAGTGTTTTCAGGCAGACCAAAGATCCTTATTTTGTTTTTCCTTTTCCTGTTTTCTAAGTCATCTATTTTGTTAAGCAGCCATGTATTCTGTTTAAGCAGAAATTATTTCTGAATTCTTCCTTTTTGAGTCTCCCTTCAATGTCATTTAGAGAAGTCTCTATATTTGTTATTTTTGTATGGTGTTGCTGTAATAGTTCCTTGAGTATCAGTCATTTTTTGAAAATTTAATTTGAGGTTTTCTAAGTCATTTTTAAAGCCATCCATCTTCAAATATAGTTCCTGTAAGGTAGATGTCATCAATTGCAGTTTTTTTTTTTCAAAGCAGCATCTGGATGAGAATTCCTGGAGTTGTTCATATTCAGTAACTCAACATATCTCCAAGTTACTTGACAGGACAATGTGTATCTGCACCAAAATTGATATTTATGTAGTTTAGTAGTTTATCTGTAGATTTCTGATGTTTTAAACTTGAACATAATAAAATTTTCCTATATTATTATACTAGTTTATGGAGCTCTCAAAATTCACTGCTCTCAGTTGGCCATCTAGGCTCCACCCCCATTTTCTTGTTTTTTGATTTTTGGTGGATTTTGATACCCTAGGTGCTGTACATCTTTCTGACCATGCCCAGTGCAACAATATACATCATGTATCTTCCAGTATAGAGCAACATCACTATTCCATGTTGGGAAATATTAATTCTCATTTGTCTTTCTCTGGTAAAAACTGCTGAGAATTTGTCTTCGGCTACATAGCTCTGCTGACCGCTGTACTATGGAATTCTGATTTTACAGAGGAAAAGAATTCTAAGATAGGCATGTGTAGACATTTATTATGTCAACTATCACAGCATCCACAGTTCATTGTAACCCTGATGTGATGTTCAAATCGTTTATAAAGTATGCTGATGCTAGTGATCCAGTAATTACTGTTGTCTGTTGAGCAATGCTCATTTCATTTGTCAGTCTTCTGTAATGTTGTCATGCTCCCATCAAATGTGTACTCTCTCACAGCTGTTATACAAATAGCTCTGTGCAAAAGTAGGTAATACACATGTCATGTGACCATGTGTTTAGTAGGCAGGGGTTGGACTTCCATCTGTATACATTGTAAAAGTGTACAAAATAATTCAATTGTTTTTAGGCAATCATGACTTACTGTTGTGATACATTGTACTAAATTCTTCTTGGATATTACACTTTCACAGGTAGTGTTGCTTGCTTTTATGTGCTGTGCTCACTTTTAACTAAGGGCATATTCATTTTTTCCCAGACTATTGATGACTTTTCTCCACACATGCACAATGACTGACAACAGTTGTATAACTTGTTCTGTGGCATCATTAGCTAGTACACAACTCAAAGGAACATTAGATAGGCAGGCAAACTTCAGATCTAAACTGATTTCACCTGTAGTATATGGACAACTGTCCTCATATGGTAATAATACCATGTAAGCATAACACTGTAGTAGCATTGATATTTTCCCTGTACATTTAACATTCTGCAGAATTATTTCTAAATGTACATGTCTATGAGTATTCACACCTCTTCTAAACACCTGTTGCAGCATATTATGATCATGTCCATGAACTTACATTATCAATGTCAAAGGTAATGATTTTGAAATAATGTATGTGCATTATGTTTGCCTGATATCACCTAGTCAGTTGTGCTGAAAGGTATTTTGCAGTCGTCCCCTCCCTGTGTAATCTGTTAACATGCCTTGCTAATACCTTCTCCACATGAATGTATTCTTGCAGAAAGTCAAGTTTTACTCATATCAGGTTGTTTAGTCCCCTGGAATGCATTTGGCGGACACCTCTATCTTGAGTACTCTGTTAGCATGCCTTGTTGATAACCTATTCTTGTGAATATATTATTTAACAAAGTCAGGGTTTCAAACACATACTCTAGGCATGTATTATTTCACTCACATGTCTATGATACAGACATATAGGTGACATCAGTAGAGATTCAGTGTCATCCCTAATTTTGTCTCTTTTAGTCCTCTCATGCATTACATTGCCTACAGTATAGCTATCCTGTCATGACTGTCTCCAATATGTGGTTTACATTGGCACTGTCTTAACACAATTTAATTTTCTGGATTCTCATTCCACTGTTGTGATGGTCATTTGTGGGGATATGTGTTATTCATGGCTATATTTGTGATTGGTGTGATTGTTGGGAATTTGAATTATGTCTGCTTTACTGGCTACCCTTGTGATTACATTTGTATGATATGTTTGTCATGTGGTAGTTCTGGGCTCACTTCCCATGAGATCTGTTATTTGCTTAGTTTAATTGCAATCAGCCTGCATATGTAAGTATTTCACTGTTTTTGTTTTTATGAGCCCTTGAACTATGATGTTTGCAGTCTCTTACATTAACATTATAGTGTAGCTACACTGGCATGTGGGCTGTAGTGCTGCACTGACTCAGCTTGGGACAAACCATTCTTCCATTTCAGTCCTACCTTTATGGTATATTATGGATACATGGTTCGTACTCGGTTGTTGTGAGGTGTGTACCTGTTGTCACATCATACTAATGGTTTATTGACATATCCCACATCTATCTTATACATACCTCTCACCTGTCCTAAATTTCACAGCTTGCCCACTTTTCGCATCAAAGTTATATGCTGTTCTTTCAGACATTTGTTGTTTGACATTTCCTAGAGGACCACAGTCACTAATGACTGACCTTTGTGTTTCAGACATCATTTCAAAAATTGTATGCTACCACTATGTCTGTTTTCCTGTCCACTTTCACAATAAATACAAGCAGCTTTTACAGGTTTTTCCTAATTATGTGCATTTGCCCCCACATTATTTGTGTGTTTGTCCAGTATTCTTGCATTAGAAGGCTGGGAGGTGCACCTGTGTTTAATTCAAAATGTCTTACATGGCTTTATTATCCTACACATTTTTAATGCTGAATGCTTTCATGTCTGTTTGAATATGCAAATCTCATTGCAGGTAATGCTCGACATGTCCATGATTCAGTTAGCGAACTATACACCATCCTTCATTATATTTTTTTTGCTAGACTTTCTCTTGCTTATGGTTTTTTGTTTTACTAATCTGATGCTATTGGTGATATCCTCAGTACAGACCTGTGTGCACACTCACTTTGGATTATGTCGTTTGTTGGGGGCACATTGTTATTTACATTGTGCATATAGATCTGGCCATGCGTATGCTGCCATGAGCCTGTGTTGTGAGCTGAAGGAGAGGCCTTTCATTGTACTATGTGCTTCAGCTGCACGCATATATAATGAGCAATGCTGATCATCATGGTAAGATGGTAATTTGTGTTAGAGTGGCCATAATGTGGCCTCAACATTAATGAATTCCCAGGATGCTCATTAAGATGTGTCAAGATATCCTTTTTAACAGCTACTACAAATTATTTTGAGGATGTTTTGCACTCAAATACAGTTGCTGCCTTAAAATAATGAATGAATGAATGAATGAACTTTTTTGTTAGCAAAATGGCTATAACTATTGAATGTCTGTATATTTTTCCATTCAATATTCAAACATTATTTCAATGAACCTAATCAGATGTTTGTAAAAAACGTGACCATTCGCATGTTAAGCAGCAGTAAACTGTCTTATTACTTGACATATTGCTGTAGACTGATCTCTTTTTTCTGAACTATTTCAGTGCTGCAAATAATGTGACTTGCCCTTTTACCAGTGTTCTTGTTTTTCAACAGCGGTGCAGCAAACATCCAGAGGTAAGCTGTGAGAAATTTTTAGTGTAAGCTAATTCTGTACATAATTTCTGCTGTTTTTAAATGGCTTTTTTATTGTTTCACATCTTTTCTCCACATACTATATTGAATATTTCAGCTGACAGGGAAAGGTGTCCTGTTGAACACCTGATAACCAAAGCATAAATACATAAATAAATGGATAAATTCATCTGGGTATACTTTTTTAAGGTATGTATCTTTGAAACAATGTGTCCAGTTCACGTGAAATTTGACATTTTTCTTGTTCTACTGAACATTCTACATAAGCTCTGGTAGTGGTCATTTAGCCCTAGCAGTGAGTTTGTGTTTTAAATATATATAGATAAAAGCAGATATGACCCCAGCCTTATGAAAAATGCAGTTTATTGTATACAAATGAAATTAAATGGATGCCCTTTGAAGCAAAACAATGTTGTGTAACCTCCCCTAAAACATCAGTTATTTGTCTTTCTTTCCTGGTTTTCCTTTACTGTGGTTGATTCTCTCTCTCTCTCTCTCTCTCTCTCTCTCTCTTTCTTTTTTTCTATCTCACAGACCTGTTGCTCTTCACACCAGATCATAGGTTCATAGTTATATACTAGACGAATGATCACCAGGGCCTTTATAACCCTAGCTGTGCAGTTCAACCCAATTGTGTTGTTATGTATCATAGACATTTATTAGGAGGGGGTATGCTAGCTAGGACATTTCTAGAGCTTATGTGGGGGGTGTATGTTAGTTTGAGCATTAATATCTGCCTCTGTCTATCAGAGACATGAGTGCCAGACCTGGGGTGAATTTCAGATTTCTCATCCATTGGTCAAGATTACACTTAAATTGCACTTAAATAGAATGCAGTTGGCATAATGGTTAAGGTCTTTGCCTCCCATGCACAAGTATAAGGTTTGACACTGACCTATGGCCAATGCCTGTTTGAAGTTTGCATGTTCTTCCTGCATCACTTTGGGATTCCTCCTACCTCCAAAAACATGCTGAATATTTCTGTCTCAAACTCACCAATGAATGGAGCTATGGGCAGCAGCAGCACAGACTCTACATAGTGCCCTATAAGGGGAAGAGTCGTATAGACCAACCACTTTGGGCATCTACTGTGGTGTGTGGTATCCTCAAGATGGGAGAACATGTTTCACAGACTGCATGCCGTGTAAGGACTATCCACTCAATGGTGTAAAATATGGTTCTAGGTGATTCAGTCATGTTGACATATGTCGGCAAATGGGCATGAGTATTTGCTGGTGATGAGTAGGTTGATGACCCAACTTACACCAGGGACCCATGGTAACGATGGAAAGGAAGGGGTATATGTGCCCCTATAGCCAGTGTGTGCCTGCCATAAAGCCCAACTGCTCTGGATCAATAAGCTACTGGCGGGCATAGGGGTATATGTACCCCTATAGCCAGTGTGTTCCTGCCATAAAGCCCAGCTGCTCTGGATCAATAAGCTACTGGCTGGCATCTATCCAGTTGTCCAGCCTGGGTTACCTGGGTTAGCTCTGTAGGGTGAAAGCTGGACATAAAACCAATCAACCTGTCAAACATGAACCAAGAATTGCACACTCAATGTAGGTTCAGTTACAGGCTGGAGCTTGGAAGTAGATGACATGATGGTGAAGGTATCCAAGAGACAAGATGGAAGGGCAGTACAGCAAAGTCACTGAGCTTGGGTCTCAGGTCTACTACTCAGGAGGAGTACAGGTTAGAAATGGCATTGGACTTCTGCTGAGAGAGAGGCTTCAGAAGGCAGTATGGGATGTCATCAGAATTAATGACAAACTCAAGGAAATCAGACTCCACCCTAATGGTAGGCCAGTATTTATAACCTCAGCCTATATCCCACATCATAGTTGTGATAGTGAAGAAAAAAGTGCATTGAGACAGCAGTTGGTGAACCTACTAGATAAAGCAGGATAACATGAATTGGTGTTGATAACAGGTGACTTAAATGCACATAATGGAACAGATAGAACAGGATATGAGGACTGTCTGGGTCCACATGGATAGGGCAACAGGAATAAAGATGGAGAGACCATTCTAGACTTCTGTCTAGCAAATGGCTTGATAGTAGCCAACACATGATTCAGTAAGAGAAACAGTCACAAGATCACATACAAGAGTGATCAACATGTAACTCAGGTACACTTTCTAATAGTGAAGAAAGGGGACTGGGATGGAATCCATTATTTCAAAGTCATCCCACAGCTGGCCCACAGCATTAACCAGTGATTGCCAAATTCAGCTACAAGTAGTGGTCAGAGAAGGCTCTAAGGTCAACTGAGACCATGTTGAAGACCTGGACGTTGACTGGAGAGAAAGCACAGCAGTTCAATGAATTACTCAGGGCTGTCGCACCCCCAAGAAGAGGAGGAAATAGGTGGAGTTGAAGAAGAATGACAGCACCTGAAAACAGCATGTGTGAGGACTACAGAACAGATATGTGGTAGAGCTTGGTATGGAAATTAGGTACATAAGGAAAGGTGTGGGGGGGTGAATGCAGAAGTCCAGGAAGTCATCAAAAGAAAGAAGTGAAAGAAAAAGTGGGAAACAGAAAAGATGGACCAGGTTAGGAAAGAATACTGGCTGGCTAACAAAGAGGCTAAGAAGGGAGTGCATTAGCAAAGAACAAGGCATCAGAGACACTCTACCAGCTTCTGGAAAGTGACTCAGTAGGTGGCTCAAAGAAACTATATTAAGTTGCAATGTAAAGACAAAAAGATAAAAAAGATAGTCAGACATCCTTCATAAGGGATCCCACTAACAACCTGCTCACCAGTCCACAGAATGTCAAAGGCAGATAGAAGGAGTACTTCCAGCAGCTTCTGAATAAAGAAAACCCCACAGAAGCTGTATTACTCCAGACAGCCTAGGATGAGAGAAGAAGAGAAGCCTATTATAGAAAAAGTGAGAACAGTACTAAGGAAAATGAAATCAGGGAAGGCAGCAGGCTCAGATGAGGTCACAGCAGATATGGTAAAGATGTTGGCTGAGACAGGGAAGAAATGGCTCCTGAGGGTACTCATAGCAGTGTGGAGAGAAGGGTGCATCCTAGATGACTGGAGAATAAGCATACTAGTGCCATTGTTTAAGAAAAAGGGGACATCCACAACTGTGGGCAGTACAGAGTTATTAAACTCCTGTCACATTGTATGAAAGTTCCAGAGAGGGTGATTGATAAATGGATAAACAGAGTACAGTAAAATCTCAGTTAACTGGCACCCATGGGGATTGGTAGCTGCTGGATAACTGTAGTTTCTGGTTGCTTGAGAGTTAATATTAAAATTAGGCCTGACTAATACTGTACCCTATACTATTTGTTTGGTTTGACTTGTTCTTAGGTTGTGGAGTGAGGGAATTTATTCCTATCTTCCTTTTTAAAATTCTAAAACTCTAAAAATGTAAGGTATGTTTCTGCGAGTGGGGGAGGAGGGCAGAAAATGCAACACATGAAAACTGTGCTGTATTTCTTCGATTTTTTTTCTGGTTGCTTGAGAGTTCTGGTTGCTTGAGGTCCGGTTAACTAAGAGATTACTGCAGTAGAAAGTAAAATGGGAGATGAGCAGTTTGGATTCAGATCGGGATGCAACGCAACCGATCCAGTGTTTGCAGTGAGACAGATAGCTGAGACTGAGCTAGAGATGAGGAAAAAGTCCAATTGGGCATTACTAGATTTGGAGGAAGCATACGACAAGGTCCCAAGAATGCTGATTTTGGCAGTCCTGTGGTGGTTCAAAGTCCCGGAAACATTGGTAGAATTAGTGCTGGCTGTGTACAAGGACCCAATGTCTCAAGTGCAGACAGTGTTCATTCTCACAGAGGGGTTTCCAGTTGGAGTGGGTGTGCATAAGGATTCAGCTCTGAGCCCACTGTTGTTTATACTGGTAATGGATTACATTAGCAAACAGGTAAGAGGGGACTGATCAACAATATTACTGTGTGCAGATGACGTAAGATGTGACACTACAGGCAGACTCTGCACAAGAACCTCAGTAAAGGATACGGGAATGGAATGCAAAACTGAATGCACATGGGATTAAACTAAGTACAGAAAAAAAACAGTGGTAATGGCAGCAAATGGGGGAATTCAGAAGAAACTGGGTATTAAGATAGAATGGAAGATAATGGAACAGGTTAACAGCTTCAAGTATCAGGGATGGGTGATTGAGGGTAAGGGAAGTTTGAATGAAGAGGTCAAAGTTAGAATCAGAGGCACTGCAGTCAACTGACACTGAGTATCAGGTGTAGCATATGACAGAAGAATGCCAAAGAAGCTGAAAACTAAGGTATAAAAAACAATAGTGTGAAACAGTACTACTGTATGGTCCAGAAACCTAGGCAGTAAAAGTAAAATAAATTAGGAAGCTAGTGGTGCTGGAAATGAAGTGCCTGAGATGGGTGGTATGATGCGCATTGTGGGACAGATGAAGAAATTAGGACATAAGAGCAGAAGCCAAAGAAGCACCAATTGTAAAAGGTCATACAGAACAGATTACAGTGGTTCATGTACATGTGCAGAAAAGCAGAAGACATTTTGGTGAAGAAAACTTAGGTCACACAGGAAGAAGGCAAGATGAAATGAGGGCATCCAGCAAAGAGGGTGATGGACTGTGTGAGAAAAGATCTGTGATAGTCAGGCATGAGTATTGAAGAAGGCAGGAGTATTGCATTAAATCAAGAGAGATGGCAACAGTTAATATGACATCCTGATCCCATGTAGAAAATGGGACAAAAGGTGTTGATGTTGATGATGATGATGATGATGATGATGATAGCAGTGCTGATGATGATGAGAGTTAGGGATGACCTCTGGTTCACTTGGATGGGAAGCTTGTTCCAGAGCAAGGGGATCCTCTGAGACACATTTCTGTCTCACCAACATGTCTCGTTTATATCATAAGAAAATTTTAAATTCTTGGATCTAGTGGTTCTGATACTGTTCATTTTGCTGATGTGCAAAAGTCCATCAGAGCTGGATTTGAGGATGCCTTGTATGCTGGATATAAATCTCTCAGTAACCTATAGGAGACAGAGTATAGAGATAGAGCTTTAAGATAATCTGCATAGGATAATGTTTTACCCTGGATTCTTTTGGTAAGGAACCTTTGTGGGCATTCCAGTTGTTGCATATGTTTTGTTTGGAATATGCTGAATGGGGCATTATATTCAATGACTGGTCTGATAAGGGCCAAATAAAGTAGCATTATGATGTCTGACTTTGTTGGGCCTGGTTGCTATGCACATATTTATAAGTTGTGCAACCTTGGCCACACGTCGGTCAAAGGTCAGATTACTATCTACATATGTTCCCATATCCCTGACTACTGGGTCAACTCCTGAGGATGTCTTATTGATGGAATAATTAGCCTGGGTGGCAGTTTTCCCACAAGGCACTATAATGCATTTCTTGGCATGGAGTTTTAGTCTGTGACTTTGGCAGCAGTCATTTGTGTATGTTAGATCCTCTTGTAAGATGTTTGTGTTATGGGTGGAATCTATTGTAGCTCCCAATTTGCAGCTGTAAACTTGGTCAGCCAAATGCCATTGACTTTACCACTGAGAAGTAGATATAAAATAGGAATGATCCCGGCATGGAGCCCTAAGGTACCCTGCTGGTGAATGGTCTCTTAGTGGAGGTGGCATCATGAATCCTGACTTCTTGGGTCCTGTCTGTGACCCAGCTGGAAATCTATTGAGTTATGCAGGGATTTATGCCCAGTTCAGTGTGTCTGTCAACTATATCCATGTGTGGTATTGTATCAAATGCCTTAGCCAAGTCTAGGTAGGCAGCAGGCACTCTTTTCCCCTTATCCATTGCCTTCATGACCTTCTCATAGAATTCCGCCAGGTTTAGCAGGAGTGATTTTCCTTTGACAAAGCCAAAATGTGTTGGGTTCAGTATCTGAAGGTTGCTTATATCTTTGTTGATCATTTCCATGATAATTCATTCGCAGCTTTGCCTATTAGACTAGACAGAATAACAGGTCTTTAGTTTCCAGGGTCGGTTGATGGTCCACCCTTGTGATACAGTCCTCCATTCTCATGGTGCAAAGTCTGATTTGAGGATATAGCTGAAAAGTGACTCAAGTGGTTCTGATAGGTCATGTTTCTAACTATTTTAGGAGGCATCTGAGGATACTGTTGAGGTCCACTGAGGCTGTGTTTTTGGCTTTAGCTAGCACCACCAGGACCTGCTTCCTGTTAATCATTGGAGAGTTATGCTAACAGAAATTTCATGAAGGGAGCCAGGGGATGGAGTGGGGAGTGGGTGAAGTTTGATCTGAATTTGTCAGCCAGAAAATTTGCTATATCACTCTGCTCAGAGAAAGTGGCACCACTGACTACCAGTATGGCACACTGATGTGTGCTGCCTTTGAGGTTTTGGACATAGCTGTGGAAGGTCTTGTGGTTGTCTTTAAACTGCAAGGCTTTTTTGACCTTGTAATTGGCCTTGTTGGGTTTGATTAGTCCTCTTAGTTTCCTGATGAGTTTAATTGTAGTGCTCCAATCATTATGGGAGTTTCTGTTCTTGATTTTAGCTATGACTTTTTTCCTTTTGATAAGGTAAAGATTCCACGAGTGTGGCTTGGTTTAGAGTTTGTTTTGGGATTTCTTCTAGTAGGTACTGCAGACTATATCCAGCCATTTACATGGTTGTACAGGTTTTCTGCGAACAATTCCACATAAGTTGTTGTGAAGTTGGGGTTGGGAGTTTTGATAAACTATCACTTAATAGGGTCCAGTTTGCTTTGGAATAGTTCCTGACTGTTACAGGGTTTGCTGGGAATACTGAGTTGATTTTTATTTTGAAAGAGGCAGCTTTGTTTGTTCAACCTCATCAGTGAGGAGGTGACATGAGGGGAATGCAGAACTCTCCCATGGTGAGTGCCAGGGCCAGAATATTTGAATTTCTGGGTGATTGTGCACACTAAATGGTCAAGGGTATTTGTGTTAAAAAAGTCCAGGGATAGTTGTGCCTGTATGTATGAGACAGTGTATGTTTACTAGTCTATAGAGAGGTAGTTAAATTCTCCCATGAATAGGGTATTTGCTTTAATGGTGAGTGTCTTCAGTAGGTCTAGATACAAGCTTTGAGATTCTAGGGACATAGAGGGTGACCTATAGCTTGTTAGGATATGGCATGGGACTTTGTTTAGGGTGATTTGTACATCAATAAATTCCAGGGCATTGTCCTGTTTAACCAACATTTGTTGCTAATATAATTTGAGACTCCTTCACCTTTTGTTCTTCTCTCTATGCAGCTGATGGTCTAAATGTGTGGAAGGCACTGAAACTTTGCACTGCCAAAGCACTTTCTGTGGTTTTAAAACCATGTCTCAGTAATGGCACAGATATATTTTTTCCAGAGTGGGGAGTGCTTGTGGTCAGTGGAATTTCTTGTTTGGGTTTCTGTCATTGAGCAGTAACACCTTTAGGTTTCTTGATTTTATTTGCTATGTCAGTAGGGCTGTCAATATGGCATAACCTTAAAAAAGCTCTAAGGGGTGGATAAAGTATTTGCCAATATTTGGATTCCTAGGGGAGCCAGATGCAGACCATCCGTTTCAAAAAATAATGTCTGTTAACCATATCCTCCCATGCTAACAAATATTGACTCCCCCCTGAAATACACTAGAAATTAAGCCAATTATTGTAGCCAGTCATCTTTTGTTCATTGTGTGTCCCCTTCCACAAAGGGCAAAATGCTCTTTCAGCTTTTTATAGTGCATTCACAGGCTGCACAAACATTCCATTACTAATACAGGTAACTATTTTTCTGTTCTTAATGAAGCATGTACACTGCTAGAAACACTACTTATTTAAAGAAACCACTCCATTTACAATGAACAGTGTGTGTAGGACTGCTATAGAAAATATTTATTTGTAATGATCTCTTTATAGTACTATTACAGACATCATTTATTCCACTGTTTTACATCTTTAGGTCACTTCTTCCAAATAGTAAGAACCACCATATAATGCTAAATCTGACTCCCTTACCTTGAAACAGTTGGCATTATGTTGATCGGATGCTCTGTATGCTTGAAATAAGACATCCACTTCATGAAGTTGTGAAGGCTGCCAGCCCAGCTAGCTAAAATTTTGTAAATAGTCCTATGTCATTTGTAAATATTAATATGATCTAAAGGCATGTCTTACAAATGTAAGTAAACTGTATGTTATGTGCTGAGCTTCAAAAATGTAACCATAGTGCACCCTACTGGAAAAGAGCAAAACTCTAAGAAAATAAGTTGAATTGTTTATGATGGTAGTTGTCCTAGCTATGATACAGAATGTCTGCAGCTAGAAATTCTTTCTGTTGTCTGGAAACAGAAATAATTACAGGTTTCCAAGGTAAAAGTGTTTAACAGTTTTATGACTTCCAGTTCTAGGCAAAACTTCTGGGAAATAAGTATTTTTAACACAGAGGTGTTATATTTAAGCTCCTGTTAGCCTGGGAACTAAACTGAGAGGTGACAAGAATGATGTAATCTGAGATAACCCAGCAGAAATGTTTGATAGTAATTTAAGAACTATCTCAGAGAGTGAGTCTGTGCATTTTATATTTGTCTTTGGATCTGTAACATCCATTCAGCATTTGCATTTGCCTGGCTCTGTAAGTAAGTTATTTAGAACATAGTTTTTCTTAGAGATAGATTGGAATATAGTAAGATCAGTCTAGATATTTTCTGTATTTATATGAGACTGCCCTGCAATGTTGTTTTAAAATATTTCCTGTGATTCTGAACTCTGTTGCCACTGTGTTGAGTTATTGAGTATTGTCTTGTTCTTTTATTATTTATTATTAAATATATTTAAACATTTTAATTGTGGCTGGTTTGTTTAGAGATATTTAAGCTCTGAGAGTACTTGCATATGTATTTGGTGACACTGTACAGGCCACTCTTAAATAGCCTTAGTCTTGGACACACTTACCATTTGGATAACAGTAACATTACACAGTAGAATTGGTCACCCTTTGGGAAGGGTCTTATAGTAGCTGATAAGGGTGGTTGGTAGCAGCTGGTACTACCTTATAGTCCGGGCAGAAGGGGGCATAGCTAGTGAACCTGTGGCCAGCCTTCCCCCAGGAGTGTATGTGTGTTTGTATATAATCAAATCTCAAAGTGCGTGTGTGTGTGTGTGTGTGTGTGTGTGTGTGTGTGTGTGTGTGTGTGTGTGTGTGCATGAGAGCTACTTGGGCAGGGACACAAAGCACTGGTTGAACAGAGAGGGTGCTGGTGGTTTTGGCTTGACCACTCGGCTGAGATATTAACCCTATAGCTGTGTCAGTGAGGCATCTTATTGGGGATCTGGATAAAGAGAGGGAAACCAGACCCAGACTGACTGTGATATCTGTGTGCTCTTAAGGGAAATTTACTGTGTGTACTTGTCATCCTCCCAATTTGCATGTCCCTCACTGGTGCTAGTGGTGAGGATTGAGGCTCCTTGATTACTGGGCCAGTGCAGGAGCATCACAGAAGGGCAAGCCAGACAAAGGCATAACTTTATCTTTGGCCCATTTAGTGCAGTTAAAACTTTTTTCATCTCCAGACTTTCTTCTAACATTTCCAGCCCATGCACTGGGCTATTGTCACTATTCATTATGCTGTTCTGCTTCCTAAAATCATTGTAGCTCCCAATTGTTCTATTAGGTTTTGAGAGTGACATTGTGGCAATGCTTCACTCATTTCTTAACTCCTCTATTGCATCTGCTTTGAGACACTTTTTTATTACCTTAACTCTGTAGGTAGCCTGTGAGCAGTCTAATCTGGGTGTGGTTATTGGAAGTGCCCACCAAAGACATCAGTGTGTATTTTCTTTATGCTCTTAGGGCCAGTTTGTAATTTGTGACTTAGTTGCTGAGTTAGACTTGCGTGTACTTTCTTTCTTTATTACTTCTTGTATGATTTTTCTTCATGACTCGGGTATTCTGTAGTCTTAAGCTAACCATTTCCCTTGCAATAGTTTTATCATGGTTTTAATTTTTTTTTTTTTTTCTGGCAGGTGGTTTCTAAAAACACTTCCTTTTTCCCTAACAGAAACTTCCTTAGTTCTTGTTTCTGTGGTTTAGATAGGATGGTGTATACCTGAACCTACAGCATAGAAGCTACTTTTCCTTCCAAATCAAATTCACTAATATCTGCTTTTAAGCTAACTATGGAGGTTTGTGCTTCTTTCTTTGGTTTCAGAATTGTGAAATGGCATATCTGTTCTGGCCTTCTCATATCATTGTAATTCTGTCCTTTACCTCATTTACTTTGTTATTTCATACTGAGCTTACCTTTTAGACAAACATTTGTTTTTTTTTTTTGCTGAGGGAACCAAAACCAATACCTGGTCTCTGGCTTTTAATTCCTTTGTCTTTGTATTTGTATTATGCATTCTTCACTGTGTATGGAAATTACAATTAACTTTGCACAAGGTAGGACTACACTGCCTTATTGAAACTGAGGTATTCACTGATCCTTTGGAAAGATGGCATGCATCTCTAGCTGTTGCAATCTTTCAGAAGTACATTTGGCTAAAACATACACCCTCTCTGAATTGAAGTTTCCTACATCAACTTTAATGTCTACAGGTGCAGAAAATGTCTAGCTTCTGTACTAGTACCACATATCTTTTTCCACAGAGACAACTGTACAAGCATTCTGCATTTTATACTGTTATTTTCTGAACCTTCAGTTTTGTGCAGAATTTCCGGATAATCTTTACTAATAACACTACATGTTCTGTCCAAAGTGCTTTTCTTTCAGATATCTGCCTCACTTACACTGTCTACTTTTTCCAATAGATTTTCTGCTTTGTGTTACTCAGGAGGTTGGTGCCTATTAAATTCTCTGTCTTACCCATTAGAACTACTTTTTTATTACACTCATTGCATCATCATTGTTGTTGTTTGTTGCTGCTTATCAACAGTTTTAGTTTTGATACAGATATTATAACATTTAACCTTGGTACTTTCTAATGTGACTGCATAATTGCTGCTTTTCCAGACTGAGTCATTCAGACTGTCTAAAATATACACACCCTTCATGTCATTCCATTTTTATTGATTTTATTGTTTTATCATAGGTACACCATGGATGTAGAAATTGGTAAAGAGGGGTTGATAATGATGATGATCATCATCGTCGTCATCATCGACATGGATGACTATAGTTTTCATGCTATCCTTTTCATTTAAAATGCTCAGGTTTGATCCATTCCTTAATACAGGACTATAACCTTTAGTTTCACTTTTGATTGTGATAAAGGGATATGTTTTAGATAGGCAAGCTCTAGCCACCACAAGGGGCCTAGACAGCTATAATTTTACACAGACTGCAGAGAGGAAAATTCTAAGCATATCAAAACAATCCTGTCTTGGTTTGTGATTTGTTGTGGAGTTGACTGGTAAGAGCAGTTTGATTTGATTTTATATTGCATTTGTTATCACTATTTTTAACTGTTTATAGGTAGGAAGAGACTGCTTATTAACAAGCTTTACTTTGATTCATATTTTGTTGTTTTATCTTTAGTTTCACTTTTGGTTGTGAGAAAGGGATAGGTTTTGGACAGGCAAGCTCTAGCCACCACAAGGGGCATAGACAGCTATAAATTTACACAGGCTGCAGAGAGGAAAATTATGAGCATATCAAAACAATTCTGTCTTGATTTGTGATTTGTTGTGGAATTGAATGGTAAGAGAAGATTTATTTATTCTTACTGTTAAAAGGAGGTACAGCTGTGAGCTATAGTGAAATTACAACTTCTGTCTGGCTGGTATAACTTGTATGGTCAGAACAACTTTATTGTATTTTATTATTTAGTTTGATATTGCTGATATAATTTTTGTCATATAAGTCGATTTAAGTTCCTTTGAATTCTTTGCTACTGGCTTTGTGTAATTTTTTTTTCCTTTGCAATATTTTATTCAATTAAAGCTGAATATGGATTCCTTAAATGAGTATGCAATTAATGATTTGCTAATACACAAGTATCTTGTACAGTGTAATAAATGCTATGCATATTTAAAGGTAACAGCTGATAACACTGGTGATCTTTGTTCCTCGTGTCAAAAGTTGGATGATTTGCTTTCCATTGTTAGAAGCAAATCTCGACTTAAAGATGATGATTGCACATGTGCAATTAGCATGGCTTGGAGAACTGTTGTATCATATATTAATGACTGGACTGATGAACTAAATAATGTTAGGCATAAAACAAATACAACAGATTTAGGAAATGATGCATCTATTTTCTGCAAAGAACATTCAACTCCTATGAAACATGTTGAGGACCCTGAGAACTATGGAATTATGGATGCAAGTACTCAGCAATCTGAGGATCCAGTTTGTTTAGAAGGAAACAAAAAAAGAAAGAAAGGAAGACGTTTACAACAAATAACATGGAAGAAAAAGAAACTGACTAATGACTTAAAGGAAAGAGATACGTAGTAAAAGGGATTCTGCTTTGTTATGTAACACACTGGTGAAAGGGGATGAAGATATCTGTCTATCAGAAGACCCTCAGTCTACAGAAAAAGGTATCACCTTTCCAATGAAAAGGTAGAAAAAAGAGGCAAGGGGTAGGTGAAAAGGAAGAACTCAAAACTGAATGTGGAAGGATTGAAGAACATTACTGTAAGAAAAAAGAAGAGAAAGACAGATGTTGACTACATGGCTCAAGCTGTGGATTTACAATGCCAGCTGGATGAGAATTTAATATGCAATGAAAACAGTGGAATTAATAAGACTAATAGTGATGAAGATCTATCCTTCATAACAATTGATAGAGTGGAAATGACTGTATTAGAAGCTGACGATTTTTCAGAGATGGTCAGCAAAGATATTCTTGTAATTGGAGATTCAATTATTAGAGGAACTGATACTTATATTTGCAGAGATGATAATGAACATTGAGTAGTGTTATGCTTGCCAGGAGCAAAAATAGAAGATGTGAAACAAGCCTTGGAATGCCTTAATGTAAGGAAGTATGGATCTGTTTTTATTCATGTTGGTACAAATGATGTCACCAACAAAGATTCTCTGACTGTTAGTCGGGAACTGAAAGCCCTTCTAGACAGTATAGCTTGTACTGGTGTTAGGGCATATTTTTCACAAATCACCTATAGAAAGGATAGTCAGGTCACTGTGAATAAAAAGATTTTTTGAATAAACACATACATGGAAAAAATGTCCTGTTTTAAAAAATGGAAATGTGTAGAGCATCCAAGCCTTCTTTTGGGCACACATGTTCAGACAGGATGGTGTGAATTTGTCCAGATCAGGGAAGAGAATTTTTGCAGCAGATATTTTGCAATATTTGACAAACGCCAGCCAGGATTTTTGCCAGGTCAAAAATGTAACAGTTCACAGATAGCAACATTTGATGCATCTGTGATGGTTGTTAATGCTAGGAGCATTAATAATAAAGTTTTTTTTTTATTAGAAAATGTGCCTGGTTCCCACAAGATTGATGTTGTTATAGTTTGTGAAATATGGTTAAAGAACATAAACCAGTTCTGTCAGAGTATAAATGTTTTTACTGTAACAGACATTCTAACAAAAAATCAGGTGGAGGTGTTATGATAGGGATTAAAGATAGCTATGAGACTTGTGATTATTACATGTTCAATGATAACACTAAAACTATAGACTGTGTAACTGTGACAATAAAGACAACCCTGTAACATATAACAATTGTTGGAGTGCACAGACCACCAAAGTCAAGTGCAGATGACCTAGAGGAATTCATACATTTCTTACATGAAACACAAGAGGAAAAAATAATATTAGCTGGGGACTTAAATTTACCAGAAACAGACTGGAATAATATTGATTCAACAACGTTAGTAAAGAAATTATTCACAGAGTATATTCAGGGACAACAAATGCTTCAGATTGTAAAAAAAAAAACCTACCAGGGGACGGAATATACTAGATATTGTTTGTGTTCCCAAAGAAATTACTGTAACTTCAAGTCAAGTTTTACCACCATTGATGTGCAGTGATCATGGGGTCATAAAGGTTAATTTGTTGCTAGATAATTCTGCTAAACTGAAATCTAAGCCAATGTACAGAAGGTTAATTATTGATTATAGGGAAGCAAAACAGTTACAATATAAAACTAACTAGAGTGAGGTGTTCAGTGGAAAAACTGCAGATGGAATGTAAAAAGTTTTGAAAGAGAAATTGAGTGCAAAAAGTAAAAAAAAATGTTTAACATCAGGATCTAGGCACGCAACATCAGGGTGGGTATATTTCTGTAAGAACAACATACTTGATTAAGGTGAGAGACAAAAATATAAGAAATGGAAGAGAGGTCGAACTACAGCTTTGAAAACTGAAATAAATGAGCTGGACAAACAGATTAAGCATAGTGTTAGACAAGATCAAGAAAAATGTGAAGAAAATGTATATAAAGATATTAAGCATAATAGGAAACCTTTTTATAGATACATAAGATGTGGAAGGAGTAAAGATACACAAATTGATAAACTGTGCAGATTCTAAAATTTATTCTCAGACACAACAGATTATAGATATATTTACAAAATCTTATGCAAAACAGGTTGGCCCCACAAAAGGGGTGGTAAGTTGTCCTAGTGACATCCAGGTAACCCCAGATACTAGAATCAAATTAGATTATATTGAAAAAGAACTGTGCAAACTGGATCCAAACAAAGCACAGGGAGGAGACGGAATAAGTAACAATGACCTGAGAACACTTAAGCAAGAACTTACACTGCCATTACATCTATTATTCACTAGGTCATATAAATATGGGGAGATTCCTCAAGATTGGAGACATGCACTTATTAAACCTGTCTTTAAGGGAAAGGGGAGTAGGACAAACCCAGAATCATATAGACCCTTAAGTCTACTTTCATGTTATGGAAAAATAATGGAGAAGGTAATACTGGATAGGTTATTGTCAGAACTGGATAGGTTGGGACTTGAAACCATATATCAGCATGCATATGTTGAAAATAGATCTAATACCACCCGTAACATGATGTTCTATAACAATATAATAACAGCTATGAATGAAAAATTGTACTGCGATGTAACTTATATAGATTTAACTTCAGCATTTGACAGGGTCATGCACAAAACACTGATCAATAAATTAGTACAACTAGGTATTGTTGTACTGTTGATAAGATGGATAGCTGCATGGCTTACAAATAGGACATGGCAAGTATCACAAACCAGCTGGACAGGTGAAATCCTTAGTTACAGTCAAGGTGTCCCACAGGGCTCTGTACTAGGCCCTTACTTGTTTAGATTGTATCTTTCAGACCTTACTTTTTCATCTGAGGTGTTCTACAGTCTATATGCTGACGACCTGGAATTGGGTAAACTGATTACAAGTGTTACAGATAAGGCATGTCTGCAAAATAATTTGACTAAATTGACCATTTGGGCACAGGAGAATAATGTGTTGATAAATACAGTGAAAGCTAAGCATATGATATTTGGGAGACATAAACTGAAAGGTGAATATTTAATATAGCACATAGTGATTGAAACTGTAGACTCATTTAAGGACCTGGGTATGTGGGTAGATTCAGCTATGGGTTTTTCTAATCATATCAACCAATTGGCTAATGATAGTTATAGAACTATAGGTTGTATAAAAAGATTTATAAAGTCTAGGAAATCAAACATAATGAAGTCATTGTTTGTTAGTTACATTAGACCCAAACTTGAGTATGGAATAACAATATGGAAACCCTATAGGAAAACAAGCATGAATAAACAGGAAAGAGTACAGTGGAAATATGCTAAGGGCATCCATGGATGTGAAAATCTAAGTTATTATGAAAGACTAAAATATCTGAACTTGTACAGTGTCTCTTACAGATATTTAAGAGGAAATCTTATTCAGGTATATAAGGCATTTAGTGACAGCTACCTCTGGGAATGTCTGGGGTTATCAAAAAGTACTAGAGAATCATCAGACAACCTATGTAGAAGATTCTATAGGAATGAGATATGTACTAATTGGTTCTCTGACAGAGTAGCTGATGCTTGGAACAGACTACCAAATTACATTAAAGCAAGTACTAGTTTAGATATTTTTAAGAACAGCCTGGACATTTATTATGGGAACAAGTGTTTTGGCATATTGGCAAGCTAGAAGGGCTTTAATGCCCGTGCTTGAAACATTTGTATGTATGTATGTATGTATGTATGTATAATTCATTTTGGATTCTTCTGTCTTCTGATCTTCCACACTGTCACTCTGATTCTGACTTGCTGTTCTGAGGCATATGTTACCATGAGTACGAGTTACTTACCTTTCCTGTGTTATAGCCAAGATTTGTAAGTCTATTTAAAACCCTGCTGGTGTTTCCTACTGCAAACTTACTTAATCTATGCACCAAGTCCTTTAGCAAGTAAAAGTATGGTCAAAAAGTAGGATCATCATGTTCAACTCCTTCCCCTACAAACTCATTCATTTTCCCTTCATCTTTTCAAAATGTCATTTCCCACTCAGATTCTTTAACATTTAGCTGGCTTATCTGATGTTAGCCAACTCTGGAGCTTCATCAAGTTCATCCTTTTGTGAGGCAGAGGATTCTTCATCACCTACCAGTACAGGCACTAGGGTCTCAGTATTTAACTTTTATTCTTGAAAAGGCAATCCATACCTGCATTCTTTATTGTCAGTTGTTACCTCCAACTTATTCAGTTTTAATTCTTTATTTCCTTGATAAATCTGATGGATAGAACCCCTTTCTTCTGTTTAGTATTTAACTCAACAACAGTAGAAACATATCCCTAATTGTGAACAAATACCTATTCATACTTTACACCTCCTTTCTCTCCCTTCTTCACTCTCTTCCTTATTTCTATCAATTTATCTCCCCTGGCTTTCTCTCTAACCCTCCTGGACATGGGCAGTCATCACTAAATGCAGTCTTGGGTATTTATTGACTAGCATTTCTGTGATATTACATTGGGATGAAATGACTAGATTTAAAACTACCTCCGAGTCAATAGCCTAGTAATCCCTATGATCCTATGATAAATATACTACAATTCTGCTTTTCCTCTCACTTCATATTGCAGTCGCTGTTTGGATTATATTAGCTTATATTTAATTTCTCTATAAACTGGATAACATTTCTATGCATTTTAAATAATTATCATATGACTTGCATATTAGCTAATGTTTTCATATTATGTCTAATTTTTAAAATTATTTAAACTGCAGATGTTTTTGTATTATTTTTGAAATTTGAAAAACCATTGTTCGTAAAATGTTTTGTAATATTTTGAAGCTTTTCTCCTTGGACTACCACTGGAAATAGGTTACTACCTGGTTGGTCATTTCCGGTAATCAAATAAATAAATAACACCATTAGGTTTAGGTTTTTTTACCTTCTGGTTTATACTACACCCTCCTTTATTTCTTTCGCTGTTTATTAGCTCACTTTCCATCTGTGAATGACTGAATATCACCCTCTCAGTTTGTTTCTCTTATCTGAGTTTTCCTACATCTGTAAAAATCTATTTTCAATTTTACTTTGCTTCTTCACGTTCAGCTACATGTCGCCTACATTTTTCCTTTATTTGAAGTTTCTTATACTTACAGAAATTGGTATAGAACTCTGACCAAGTACTGTTTCTTCTTCTCCTTGAATTATCCTGGGCAGAACCAATTTTCAAAGGGGCTTAGAAGTTTCCATTTTGGGGTTTTTTGTTTGGCGTTGACATTTTCCTTGCTTTCAAATTTCACTTTCTTAGAATACACCCCTCTCAATGATTAATTAATTCTCTTTGTTTTTGCTTCCTGCTTTGTAACATCTTGTGTCTTTGATAATACATTTCCTCTCTGTATTTTAATATTTTGAGTTTGTAATGACATTTCTGCTGTCTTCTTTGCAAAATGTTCATGCTGAAATATCTTAGTGTACGTTCTTTTCTTCTGCTGGTTCTACTGTCATAGGCTACTCATTCACAGTAGGATACAATATTTTAGTGTGTAAGTTCCTTCCTTTTACAGGTTCTATTCATGCAGGCCTACTGGTATTGGTGTATTCTGACATATCTTTTTAAGTGATGTATGTACTTCCTCTATCTGTGTCTCTAGCACAAGTTCTGATCTCTAACCATGTGCCTTGACCTTTGTTAGCTCTATACACTCTAGTGGAATTGCCTGGTGGTTGCTCTCCCTTTTCTCTGTTAGGCAGAGGCACATCTGTAGGCTTATTCACTGGTTGGCTTCTCTCCATACACTGACAGTGGTCTATCATTTCCACAGTCTCCACAACTCTTTAAATACAGAAAATTGTTCCCTTTCATCATGTCATGCATTAAATTGGGGACAACAGTAACAGGATGTACTACCTTTCCAAAGTTATTTTGTACTTCTGTCTAGTTAATAGGATACTGGTTCTTTTTTCCATGAATGCGTATACGTTCTACTGCTTTCACAGTAATCATTTTCTTCTTTTATACAAACTGCAGTTTTATAGGTTTTACTGCATTTGCCTGCATCTAACAATTCTTGCAGTTCTCTGTCATTCCCTGAGATTCATGAAGCGCAGCGCAAGGCCAGCTTTAGGCTTGCGCCAACCGTGCGGTGTGAAGATGGTGCAGTAGCACCAAATGCATAGTAATGAAGGCACGCTGCCGACACAGCCACGTGCATAGGAAAGGAGCGCGAGTGCATAGGGTGTGTCGAAGTGCCGCACGGAGGCGTGGAAATGGCAGCTGTCGATGTGCAACCTAAAATGCTTGCATATAACAAGTTGCAAGATAGTAACCATGTCAGTGTCCCTGGATACTGAAACGTATGCAAAGTATGCAAGAAAGTACCTGTGAACACAAAGTGATGAAGCAAACACAAATGCACGGTAGGGAATAATGGGTCCCTATCCCGCAAACAAATGACATGGAAGACCGTGCGGCCGTAGTCCAATGCAGTGTAGATAGCCATACCAAGTGGAAGTGAAACGCATCATGTGTTAGCGATCTGCCAGTAGGTACTTCCAGCCCAATGGTGGGGGTCACCAGCTGACCCATAATGTGAGGGAGGGTACACAGCTGGGCAGATGAGTCCATAACAAAATACACAAGAAATGTAGATATCCAGCGACCGTATGTCCGAATAATATCCCACAAGGCATGTAATAGTCACATACAAAAGGTATGTCCGTATTTCACATACCAAATGTGACAGGAAATAGAATAAGCATGTAAACGAAACAGAAGGAGCATACAAACAGCCACAACAATAAGGACACATGTAGGCTGAAAGGAACAGTATTATCCGTACCATCGACTAGGATTACCACCTGTCCCACTTTGCGAGTGACAGTCCCACTTTGGGCAGTTGTGTCCTGACAAAAACCTGTAACAATGGCAAATGTTCTGAGATTATAGGACAAAATTATTCCCTATACGTTATGTAATAGTTGCATTAAACAGGTTTTCTGTATCTAAATTACATAAATGTTATAAGAAACAGAATAAGCAACTGAACTGCTACAAGAATAAGCTTTTATATAGGCAAGAAGTCTAAGTTCTATCCTGTGTACTGACCATGGGTATGTGTCGGCCTGTAAAATGTGATGTGTGTACCAAAAATGTCCCACTTTGGCCAATTGAAAAGGTGGCAATCCTACCGTCGACTGTGGGGAGGCATTGTCCACTGCAGTTGGATATGTGTACGGAATATATCCCATCCTGGACATAGGAGAAGGTGGCATCCTACCAACGAGTACAACAGGCCGCCAAAATCCGGAAGTCAGCGGTACAAGCCAAACTTGTCAGGATGTGTCACAGTCGAACGGGTAGTACCCGGGTATACCAAACATAATGAAAGTGAAGTATGGGCGTGTACCTATGTGCGTGAGGTATAGCATGTGGAAAGCAAACATGGCAGGGTAGTCCACACAACCATACAGGTACCAGACACATGTAGGGTATTCAATGTGTTACTCTGGCCATGTCATGGGCCAACAACCAAAGCAGTGATGTATGGGGTGTGAGGAATCTGTGTGTGTGTGGGTTGGATGGGTAATGGTACAATCCTCCAAGGCGATACTGTGTCGTATGCAGAATAGGTGAACCGGAGGTGTATGAGGGAGCAGCGGGTGAAGCTGAAAAAAACACAAACACATGTATAAACAGCTGAAATACAAGCAGACAGGCCATACTGTAGAACACAATCCCACAAACAGATGAATATTGAAATGTGCGATACAAATGTATAGATATGTCACCGGCACATACCCACAGATTGGTCCTGATGGAACTGGTCATAACAAATGCAACACACCTGGATGCATAATGGACTACCCAGCATCCCCTCCACATCACACAACCCGCTCCCGTACCTGAACGTCCACCAAATCCAGCCGTACTTGGCCTACTGGTTTGGTGCAGCCACAGCTACACATAGTGACCACTACGCATATGTAGTAGGTAGTGTCACCCTAGGTGGTTGCAGGATTGCACATGACCTCAGCACATTTTCGTAACTCCAAAACGATGTCCGGTATTCCTCTTGTTGTGGATCGGTACAATTTTTGGATATCCCTCATGGGATATGTAACCTGTGTAAACATTAGAACCGAAGACACGAAGTTCAGTCCTGTAGATATCTGGACAGAAGTTGGAATGTGCATTAGAGGTGCACGACACTGTCCAGCCCTAAGTGGTCATGCATAACCTACTACCCAGGATCAAACACTTGCCCATGACACACGTGTCCCGACACAAATAAGCGGAAATATATTGCACACATTCGCATAGTGGCAAATGGTATAAGGGTGATGAAGGCACTGACGTAAACAGGATAACCCTGATCTACTGTGTGAGGGACACTTAATGTGTGTGTAGTTGTGACCGACCATACCTGTCAACCTCTGAGAGCAAGATATCTGGACAAAGCCGTGAATAAAAGTATACCTGTCAACCTCTGAGAGCAAGATATCTGGACAAAGCCATGAATAAAAGTGGGACAAAGGCCCAAAAGTATAGACAATTTGTAAAGATTGTTCTTAGAAACTTAGAAAGTTGATAGAATAACAGTTTGTACATTGGCATTAATTTCCTGAAGAGTATGAAGTCTGAAACTCAACTGTCTGTCATTATGTTCTGACTTCAGTCTTTAATGACTAGCTACTGATTTGCCAGAAAACAACAGTGTATTACAGAGGTCCGTACATATTTACAGTAACAAACATTCACATTTGTTTACTGTACTACTGCATACCTGTAGTTAATTCATGTCCAAAATAATAATCCTCGTATGAATGCATACAGGAAATAGTCAAATGTGAATGGGAACACCCCTCACCGTGGATTATGTATTGTAACCACCCCCACCCATATTATGTATTGCCAACATAAAAAGCTGCTGACAGATGCCGAAAGACCTGTGTCTGTAAACACAGGTAAACCTCTATAAAATGGACAAATTCTGTCCATGTGCTTCGTCTGACATTTGAACTCAGTCAGGGCAGTTCTGTTCACCAGGCGGACAAGCCTAAACCCAGATAACCACATGAACACCCTGACAATCAAAGACTTATATGTGCCAGGACTATAAGCCTTGGAGTTCTGCATATCCTTGGAGTGATTAAATATGCAGCTTGGGTCCAGAGCAGTAGGGAATAGGGAGTGTGTAATATGTAGTACCGCGTTTTTCCCAGCAGGAGAATGGATGCCTGTGTTGTAAGTGAAGCGGTGAGGCATATGTTAATGTAGCTATGTACTATGGGTATGCATATAAATGAGTCAGAACGCCAATAGTATAGTGGTTACAGCATCCGGCCAACGTGAATGCAGTCCCAGGTCAACTACCACTACAGCACATATGAGTTAATGAATGCGTGTGTGCTGTAAAGACATTTAAATATGTAAAGGTGAACGTGTGTTTCGCATATGTCCATTAACCGTATTACAGATATTATACTGGTACCATCACAATTAAGAAAGCCCACGTAAGCACAAAGACTTAGTAAACATATGTAACCCACAATAAGGATATGCAAGTGCGCCTGCGCGTGTGTAATCCGCTCACAGCATAGCAAATGAATGCTGTTTTCTACACGTTTATTTATATATCTATATATGGATATATATATTTGTGCATAGATATATATCCACAGACGTAAACTAAATAAATATATGAAATAAAGAATGTACAGACATATATATATATATATATATATATATATATATATATATATACACACACACACACAATTACATTAATCGATATATACATAACAAACATATAAACATTTGTCCTTGTAGATATAACACATGTACATAAATAGGTTACGTTATAGCAATTATGGATAGACATACAGACATGCAAGAAAGGTAAATACACTGCTGCTTTCCAAACCATTCCCCGGGAAGTAGCAGTGTGCCAAATCTGCGAGTTCTACTCTTTAAACATGGATATAGGTGTCCTTTGCAGGACTCCAAAAATTGGCCCACTACAGGCAACGTCCTATAATGATTGAAGCAAAGGAAATCACATCCACAGCTACAATATAGCTGTACATGCAACAGTAGCTTGTGCAAGGGTAGTAACAGATGGGTTGACAGAATGTATGACATATGTCCCGATACGCGGAGAGTTGATAGTGCTTAGAAGTGTCTTCATACTTTATTATCGCTCACATTAAATATGTCTTATGACTACTGTGGAGGGGTGTCAGGTATGGGAATCATGGGTATGCAATAATGGGCCTAGGTTCACAGGTGTTGGTTGGCACAGATTTATTAGGTCCACCCCATGGGAATGATTAATATTCCTATGTGGGTATAGCACACGCCTATACCTTCCAAAAATGAAGAACCCATCTACTGGATATTGTGTAAACCATTGGGGGAAGACGTAGGGACTTATATCAGTGTCATGTAAGCGATTATCATGGACGTACATGCGTATGAATAAGATGGTAACCATACCTCTCAACCTTTCAGAATAAGACATCTGGACAAAGGCATATTTAAATAAGTACAAATAGGGACTATTTTAAATATTCCTCTGACAAAGTTAGAACGTTGATAGAATAATGGTTAGTATGAATGTTTTGAGGGTTATTAGTTATAAACTACTAATGTCTGTCATTATTATCTAACCTCACAGTCCTTAATGACCTGCCACTAATTTACCAGAAAGGCACAATATTATAAAAAAAAGGAACAACATTATAAGTCTAAGTTCGGGACATTTACCCAAAATGTGTACAGTTGAGAGGTATGAAGGTAACCCTGTCTTAAATAAATGTACAGAACTAGTGATATCAGGTGGACAGGTGTGTAGAAAGACGTGATGACAAATGATAAAACATGTATAAGTCAAAAGCATGTACCTTGATAAATGTGAATGAATACTTATGCCCTGTGATAGTCAATGTGGAAGGTTAATAGAAACAAAATAAATGTGTCCCTCAGGGTGTTATGCAGTTTCCCCAATACAGTGTTCAGTCTCCCACACTCGCATGTGAGTTCTGCCACTGACAGAAAGCGCAAATACCGGCGAACACATAAGGTAGATGATAGCATAATATGTTTTGATTAGCACCTGTTGGCTTTTGTGAGGAACACAACACTTTTGGTGGGTGTGTCCTGCAAAAGGAATGTAATGGCATCTGGCCTGTGATTTCTTCTTGTGTGTAGTGGTGTAATAAAATGATATATCTTGTATCAGAAACAGATACATGTTATAGGAAACAGTATTATCGACTATACTACTACAAGAAAAATCTGAAGGTATGAAAAGCGCTGAAGTACTCAGTTTAGTATTGACCGCAGGTATGTATTGACTTGTCAAATGTCACAGCTGTATATATAGTACCTATAGGGCTGTCACCGTTACAAATGATGAAAGTGGGAGCTGCTTTGTAGAAATGTCAGATGTAGCAGGTCAAAACATACCTACAGCCATGCATACTCCACAAATAGACATATTAGCACACAGCAAAGCTTAGGCCAGGAGTCATGGAGACTTGGTCGGCATGTATGAGTAGAGGAAGAGTAGAGCAAGGCAAGATGTCTGCCGAGCTATTCAGCAATATCCTGTAGGGGCATGTAAGACAGCCCCTAAAATGAACGCTGCACGGACAATGTTAGGATATGCAAATTACCCCATTTGTAGGTGAAAGCTATGCAAATGATGTAAATCTGCGATACATGAAACAGTAAGCTGTCTGTGCAAGTGTAGAGTTATGTGCAGAAATGTACTCGGATGTTAACCGAGTTACGTTCTGCAAGTAGCTAAACGGAGCAATGTCAGCTGCAAATAAAGGATGAATTCAGGTGAAGAAGCATGCCAATGGCCAAATATAAGGCCAGTGGCATATTTTTCCATTGGAAATTAATAAAACTCTATTTGTCCTCCCCCGATCTCCGATGTGTAAGCGTAGCGCAGAGGCGCGAAAACGCGCTGCACTTTTAAAACAAGAAAAATATTTAAAATACACATAGAAATTGTAATTTTAGTTAACAGTTAGTTCGCCATGCAGGTGAATGGCAAGCTGAAGACAAGATGGCTACTGAGTACTGGTTGCTATGTGTGGAAGCGCTCTGTCAGAGATGTAACCAAGAATTAGTAGGCAATCCGATGCAATTGAGGCTGATGATAGTGAATCACAATTTGTCATGCCATATGGGCCAAGCCACTACAGTGGAAGAGTAGGTTAAGGGGAGTATCAGAGTAGAAGATAGGTGACATCATGAGTGTGTATGGATAAAACACTGTAATCCTATCGGAGCAATGTGTCACATGTTTGCTGTCAGTTACTCATCAGTGGAAGAGGCTTGTTATGATTTATCCTAGGTACAGTCAGGAAACTGATGGTGTACGCCATGGATATCACTGAAGTTTCTTGCAAACCTGCTGACAGTGTGTTCATGCCTGTGCACGCCTGTAAGCCTGAGTAAGCATGTGTGCGTGCCTGTCAGCCTGTGTGCGCGCGTTGAAGAACGAGTAAGCTAGTGTAAGAATGTTGAAGCCCGTGTAATGTTGTGTAAGCCAGTGTACACATTTGTAAGCATGTATAAATCTGTACTACACACATCAGACACATACTGCACACTCTGAAACACATGCTGCCAATACTACACATGTCAGTCAAATGGCACATGGATGGATAATAAATCTTCAGAATCAACAGTGCTGTAAGCTATACTACATTGATGGTCATAGCTGCAATGCATCATGCCTGCTTACATACACCTAGAAGGATATCACACTTTGTGTTAACAACATTTTAACATTAATACAGTGCTATAAAGCCACCCTGTGCATCAGCACCATGTTAGTCTGTTCCTGCATCAATGTTATACATTACAGGTGGTGGCACAGGTGTCATCATATGCACAGGGTATGGTGTTTCTTTTCCAGAGCCTGTCATTGAGCCATCCAATCAACATGTAAGTATGTGTGTGTGTGAAGGACAACAGTGTTTGCATGGCCCAGTGTTGATGCAATGTGTATGTGTATGTGTTAGCCCTAGCTGTTTGTTTCATGTGTGTGTGTCTGCATGTACAAAGTTTCAGCATGTGTCAGCCATATACAGGAGGTTGTGGGACAGTCACAGACCGTACCTGCCAGGCTGTACAGATTGCCATTACTGGCCATGGACACCCCTCCATGTATTCAACAATATTCCAGTCCTGCACCTGTCAATATATACACATACATTCTTGGGATCTGTATCACAACCTGTGGATAAACGGGAGTCAGTAATGTTAACCTGATTTCCATAGTAGTGTCAGTTAACACATAGTTATATGAGCCATACTCATCCTCCAAAGTAATAACCACTGCTGACTGTTGCTGAGATGTGCACATGACCGTTTAAAGGTGCTGTACTATCACTGTTGTCAATGTCCCTTGTAATACCCAGCAACAAAATAACTGGTCACTACACAACTATAACCCAGGATCACTACAGCACACAGTATGTGCACTATCACAGAGCCATAGCAGATTTACATACATCAAAGGTGTTCATGTACAGATAATGCAGCACATTCAATAGTGTTAATATCCACATACATATCAATATCTATCTACATTACATATATATAAATAGATATACACACACACACACAAAGACACTTGGCAGGGTTGGGATCAGAACACAGACCTAACTACCTTATCACACTACAGCATTACGCATGTACAGAATGCGGTACTGTGATTACTAGATCACAATATTCACACAGGCATACGTCTAGCTTGCTGGCATCAGCATCAAAGGCAAAGACGCCGTACGGATTCTATGGAGAGTGAATAGTGTAAAAGCAATGTACTGTTGTCATGCAGCGGGAAACTCTCACACACACATACACACATGGCAGGATTGGGATTAGAACACAGACTTAGCTACCTTATCACACTACAGCATTACGCATTTACAGAACGCGCTACCAAGATTACTGAACACAGCACTCCCAGAGGCATACTTCTAGGTGGGTGACATCATCCGCAAAGACGCCGATAGGGAATGTATGTGGTGTGAGGTATCTAAAAGCATTACTGTGTCCCCAGGCAGCTGGAAACACACACACACACACACACACACACACACACACACACACAGGAACACACTCGGCAGGGCTGGGAGTCGAACATGCACCTAACTACCTTATCACACTACAGCAATATGCATTTCAGAACGTGCTACTGAGATTATTGAACACAGCACTCCCAGAGGCATACTTCTAGGTGGGTGACATCATCCGCAAAGGCAAAGATGCCGATAGGGAATGTATGTGGTGTGAGGCATCTAAAAGCATTACTGTGTCCCCAGGCAGCTGGAAACACACACACACACTTGGCAGGGCTGGGAGTCAAACATACACCTAACTACCTTCTCACACTACAGCATTACGCATTTACAGAACGCGCTACTGAGATTACTAAACACAGCACTCCCAGAGGCATACTTCTAGGTGGGTGACATCATCCGCAAAGGCAAAGACGCCGATAGGGAATGTATGTGGCATGAGGCATCTAAAAGCATTACTGTGTCCCCAGGCAGTTGGAAACACACACACACACACTTGGCAGGGCTGGGAGTCGAACATACACCTAACTATCTTATCACACTACAGCATTACGCATTTACAGAATGCGCTACTGAGATTACTGAACACAGCACTCCCAGAGGCATACTTCTAGGTGGGTGACATCATCCGCAAAGGCAAAGATGCCGATAGGGAATGTATGTGGTGTGAGGTGTCTAAAAGCATTACTGTGTCCCCAGGCAGCTGGAAACACACACACACACACACACATTCACACACTTGGCAGGGCTGGGAGTCGAACATACATCTAACTACCTTATCACACTACAGCATTACGCATTTACAGAACGCTACCAAGATTACTGAACACAGCACTCCCAGGGGCATACTTCTAGGTGGGTGACATCTTCCGCAAAGGCAAGGACTCCGATAGGAAATGTATAGAGAGTGAGCAGTCTGAAAGCATATTACTGTCCCAAGGTAGACGTAGACAAACACACGGCAGTGGTGTGATCGGGGCAACTAAATATCTATGGAGCACTACAACAACACTACATAGATACAAGACACACCACAGACAGTACACCCTGCAAGACAGTCAGCCAGTGTGTTCAATGTAGGCATCCATCGTGACATTGAAAATGGACATCTGTTGCCTGGATGTCCACCATCGCTATACAGGATGTCAATGGCCATGCCCATACACAGAGGCACATCACTGACACAAGGTGTCACTCGCCATGCCCACATGCTTAGCATCGCATGTCCATTTGAAATGATCTGTTTGTCCATCTACACAATGGCGTACTGGGCATGCTCACACACTTAGCAGTTGCAAAGGGCTGTCTTGCATGCACACGGATTATAAACATGCAAGGGTGCAGTTTGGAATGTACTGTGTGTCCAACTACACAATGGCATACTGGGCATGCTCACACACTTAGCAGTTGCAAAGGGACATCTTGCATGCACATGGATACTAAACATGGAAGGGCACAGTATGGTATTACTGTCCCCACATACATGAAGGCCACTCACATGTATTGACCAGTACACATTCAGGAGCCATCACAGATGTCTCAGGTGCAGATCACAGAGGTACCGACAGGGTTCCATCATGTGTTATGCATTGCAATGATACCACTGTACATAACCAGGTCAGCTCTACACATAACAGGGGCCTTGGGTCTGACACAGCTGTGACAGATGACTGTCGCTGTACACCAATTAACACACATGTTTGGATATGTCATACATGTAAATGCAGTGGATATGTGCATGGACCACGCACACAACACATATGTACATAGCATAGCTTTTGCTGTCCTCCATGCAGACAAATGGCTACAGCAATCATACGCATGCAAATGGAAGGTGGGTCCATGGCTGTTGAATGCCAACAGTACATGAGGTAGCAATGTTGACCAAGGACACATTCCCTCTGTACTAGTTACCCATGACACCCATCATATCATACAACAGTCCATGTGTTATGTATGTCAACACACATGTCCACCGATTGCAATGCATACAAACATGGCTACATGACAGGCATGTAGGACCAACACACATGTACAAACTGTAGTGTGCATGCAGCTGCCATGCATGTGCAGTAGCTGATGTAAGTAACTCATCTGTGCCTAACTACAACATGCAGTTGCAATGCAGCCCCCATCATTGACACCTGTATATGGTGACATACTGACAGTATGGTAGGATGTACATCAGGAATGGATGGATGTGTGTACGTAAAGTGGTGATCCACCTGTGTAGATGGATGTTCGCCGGGTACTGCTCACAGGTGTGTCACACGCCATCATACCATTACATGTGCAAACAGTACGCTATGTTACTGTTACCTGACGGTGAAGACATAAAACCTACACAGCGGTCAGCTGTTACCGACTGTACATCACTCGACACCTGTAACACTTACATTCTCCCGTGTGCATATAGCAGCACAATTGCTGGACATAGCGTTGGTACACATAATGTGGCCAATACTGCTGCATGTCTGTCAGACGTATCATCATATAGCAGGTGTATCATTCACAGTACTGCCATGTGTGTTTGCATGTGTGACCATATATGCAACATATGGTGGGGAATACATCCCAATTGTGACACACCCCTGTACACTGTTGTAGACATCTGTACATACTGCAGTGTGGAAAGCATGACGTAGGCAGGTGTGGTGTGTGTATCACACACATCAGCTATCCGTATGTGTATGACAGTTGTGGTATCCACAGTGTGTGTGTGTGTGTGTGTGTGTGTGTGTGTGTGTGTGTGTGTGTGTGTGTGTGTGTGTGTATGTATGTATGGCTGTCTGGTGCATGGAGTGAGGGTGTATGCTACCATACAGAACACACAGGATCCCAACCCCTCATGGTGATGCAGTCTACTACCCTGTTGATGCCATCAGTCTCAGCCATACTGGCTACCTGTACATGTCCCTTCTCTGTGTCGCGTCGTGTGGGTGCACAGTACTGTGAGGGTGATGACCACATAGGCAAGTGTCCTCACCTCAACACTATGGGGTGTGTGTTATAGTGTTGTCGACCCCGTGAGTGTGGGCATGTTCCTGTACTGTGACAGGGTATTACTGCTACACAGTGAGGCCTCATGATATCAAGTGGCCTCTAACGTTATCATTGTCCAGACCACTGTGTATAACCCCTGCACCATGTCAACATACCTGTGATATGACCTGGTATGGATGTCACGTCTCTAGCCACTGTAGCTTATTAAACTGCACACAGGCTGCTGGATCAGTATATGTGTGGACATCTGTGGTATGTTGGACTTTCCAGCTGTCTGGTTGAGGCTACGTATAGCATGCTGAGATTGCCATACCTGCCTGTGAGTACTCCACAGTTACACATGGGAGACTGCAAACACTGCTACCTGTAGGCACATGCAAGTAGACCATAAGGAGGGAACCAGGGCATCATTACCAACATGCTGTTACTGTTGTTACCGAGACACATACTGTGAACATATAACAATGCATGCTACAACTGTACTACATGGTTGTGCACATATAACAATGCATGCTACACCTGAAATACATGGTATGTCTGGTGCATGTCAACAGTGCACAAATAATGTAATATACACGTCTCTCACCATTCTTACACAACTAATGTAATATACACTTCCCTCACTAGTCGTTCACAACTATTGTAATATACACATCTCACTATTCTGTTCACCCTGTGCATCAGACCATTTGAGCATGTCCCTGCACCGATGGTGTGGATGACAGGGATGCGGCACAGGCTTCATCATATGCACAGGGTGATAATGTGTGCCAGGGGCATAGGCTGCACCAATGGGTGACATAATGTGTGTAGGTAAGGGCCGGTGATATGATTGGACATGTCTGTTCAGTATGCATGTGGGTGTTGTGGTGCCCTACAGATGTGTTTGCTGTGTGCGTGTATGTGTGCACACAGTTCTGCCTTTTGTGAGGTCTACACAGGGGTATTATTGACAGCTCCAGATTGTACAGACCAGGTTGTACAGCTCACTCTGTCTGGACATGGCCACGTGACCTGTGCCTGCCAGGGGTTGCACGGGCACTACCAGGTGGAGGTACAGATTGGCTACTGTCCGATGACACATGACCACTGGAACCATGTCCCCGCTGGGAACATCCAGGGTCACGTCCACGTGGCCTGCTGTGTCCTGGTGTGGACAGCGCAGCACCAGCTGCACTGCTACTGCTACCGGCACTATGGGAGCGGGCATGTGAGGTGGCACGCTCACATCGACCTGCACTAGGTGGTGTAGCTGGCCTACGTCCACGTGGCCTATGCCTCACTCCTACCAGATGTTCCAGCACAGACAGCTCACACTCGCGGATTGCTATGCCATGGTCAAGGATTCCAACCATGTCACCCAACCGCCTGTCCAGAACATTAGCAATCTGCTGTTGAGCATTTGCCAATGCCTGGATGTTGTCATTTAAAGTACAGATAGCAGCCCTCTGCAGCCTCTGCCCTTCTCTGTTCTGCCATTCAGCATGTGCCTGTGCCGCCGTTACAGTCTGGAACATGCGTCTGGTGATACCAGCTGCTGCGCTCTGTCCTGCAGGTGCATGTCTGCCAGAGGTCCTCCTACGAGCAGCACCGGCCACATGCCTGTGTGGCACATCTGCAGACATTACACTGACACCATGGTGTGGAGACACACCTTCTGTAGCCACCACATGTTCCTGTTTCATGCTAACAGACGCTGACTGTCCTTCCTCTATGGCCACTGGTGATGCGGTATGTGTTGGCAGCAGAACTGTGTGCGGGGAAGAGGGGGACATAGCTGGGATGGCAACCACTGGCACAGATTCAGCCCCTGACAACCCTGCCTGTACCTCATGCATATGTTCATCACTGCTGGTATCTGTGGGGACACTAACATCAGATGGACCGCAGGAGGGTAACGCACCTACATCACCTGTGAATGCAAAGAAAGACTCTAAATTACAATAGACACACACACACACACACACACACCATGCATGTGATTTGACAGACAGCATGCAGCATGCCTGTGATACAGCAGATGGCATGCAGCTCAGACATTAATAGTGATAGTAAGCATACCCCCTGGGGTGCACAATACAGCAAGCAGGTGTGATATCAGTAGCCATGCAGTTCACACAATTAAAAATTAAAAAGAGATTAAAAAATATAATGTATTTAGAAATAGAGAAGGATCTGCAGCAACTAAAAGCGCATTTGAAAAAGAGGAAGGACATAAAGATGAAGATGGAAATGGTTAGAAGGGGAAATGTGGCAGGGATAAAGGAAGTTTATATTATGCTGATCAGCTAGAAGTTGAAGGATCAAAGGAAGAAATAAAGAAAACCAGATGGTAGGATGGGGACGTGCTGAGTAGGACAAGAGAAACTTACGAAAATCTGAAGGAATTTTATGAAGTATTTTACAGTAGGAAAGTTCTGGGATAGATTTTTGTAAATTCTGGTGGATATAATTAATGGGATGACAAGGGGAAGAATGTACAACAATGTGGCAATGGAAGCAGCAAGATATTTGAAGAAGAGGAAAGTAGGGAGGCACATGAATTTCTATTTAGTTTTATAAGAATGCAGATTTATAGGTGAAAGAGGGAATAAGGAAGTAGTTCAGTGAGGTTTTGGAAGGGGAGAACTTCCTGAATCAAACTATGAAGCAGGAGTAATGGTGTTACTTAAGTGAAAGGAAAATGAAAAGTATGTGGGAACTATAGGCTACTTCATTATATAATAAGGATGTTACATGTTCTGCTATAATTTTGGCAAAACAGACAGAACATATTTTAACAGATAATATTGTGGAAAGCAGTTAAGTTTTGAGAAAGGAAGAATGTCAACAGACCTTTGAAAGACACTAATAACTGATAAAATGGCAAGAAATTCTGGGGAACGGCTGTGCTAAGGTAGTGTTAATGGATGTCTGCAAGGAATGTGATATTATAGGGTGACAGTATTTGATGGGATTGCTGCAGCTGATAGTACATGAAGAAAAGTGTTTAAATGGGGTCTGTGCATTGCATAAAACACCATAGGTGAAGATGTTGGCCAGTCAAGGAAGGTCATGTAGGGTGAACGTGGGAACAGGAATGAGGCAGTGAAGTCTCTTTGACCCAGTTTATCTTGGACTGGAAGACCTGTTCAGTGGTATTAAGAACAAGGAAGGGGTAAAATGAGAAAGAGGAGTAGCATGCATTGCTTTGAAGATGATTACATGATGTTATTAGAAGATGTACATAACCAGTTGCCAATTATATTGGAAGACTTTAATGGGAATCAAGGTTAAAGCATAATCTGAAGAAGTCAATGGTGGCCAAAGTGATAATGAAGATAGAGCAGTAGTAAAGTTACTGTTGTCATATGAGGGAGAGAAGCATTTAGGGATGAAGGTATAAGGGACAGTAGAACATACAAGGAAGATCTGAGGGAGTTTAAGTTGAGAGTTAGGAAGTCAATAGACTGTTGGACAAATAGATCTTTTCTTTAAGGAGGAAAGAGAAGGTGATTTTAACACTAGTTATACCACATATAAATTACTTTGGGAGGCATATAGAGATAAGCCCAAAGAAAACGATGACAGGAGAGATCCAGAAGATGTATGGTAAGAAAAATGAGTGGGATTGTGATAGCAGTTTGCAGGTAAGAATGAGAGAGGGAAGAGGGAATGTCCCACAGATATCAAGGTATGAGACAACTATGAATGTAGTGTATAGACTGAGGAAAAAAGGGAGAACTTAGGTGGATGTAGTTATGAGGATGGACAATTGAAAGAGCAGAGAGAAGAGTATGATAGAACAGAAAAGGATACAGGGATAGGGAGAATGACTATACGGGGAAAGAGAGTAGAGAGGTATGAATGAGGGAATTTGCTGTTAAGATGTCTGGAGTAGAAAGAAAGATAAAGGTAGTGGAGAAGGGAGGTATGGAATGGTATAGATTAGAACTAGTTAACTTTGGCATATTGTTAAAGAAAGGGGTTGGTAATGTAGTTTAAGAATTTCCAGGGAAAGAAAGGAGCGGGAGTGATACTGGTTGTTATACTGGGGTTTGATTATGAAGATGTATGTGATAAACAGAAAGAGAAATAAGAAGGATAAGAAGCAGCAAGGCTAATAGATGGGGTGACAGAGGAGTGGAATGAGACAAAATCCAGAATGGAAGACTAGGAGTTATTTATAGGAATTTAGGTTATGAAGGCTATAGGAAAGAAAAAGAAAATTTGAGAGGGAGATATGGAAGGATGATATATTTGGCGAGGTAGCTTGGTGGTTGGCAAGTAATGTGGCAGTGTGTGTCCCATGTGAATATGTACAATGGAGATTTTTACATAGGTTTTACAGGACAGTGGTGAAGATAAGAAAAAAAGGTGGTGCACAGATGACAAAGGTTGGAGATGTAGAATGAGGTGCTGATCAGTTGGATATGTGGTGGAGATGTTATATAGTTCGAGAACAGTAGCAGATTATAATAGTGTTCATTCAGGTGGCTGCATGGGGCCCACAGCTCCAAGTGGCCCATTTGTCAGCCACTTGTTATATTACAACTAATTAATTTTATTAAAAAAAGTTTTGTTATGTTCAGCACTGCCAACTCAGTTGTGATAGTTTATGTGCTAAACATAACTACCACTAACAATATAAGTAATTACTGTTAGTTTTATATAAAAAAAGTGTTAAATGACACAGCAAATATTTATTTGTGCTTACCCTGGGTGACTACCAAGTACATATGCACAGTATGGGCCAGTGACACTGCACACATTCTTCCAGGGCTATTTTTTTATTTATTTATTAAAATGAGATTTGTGGAGTGAAACAGCTGCAGAGTAGCAGCTCACTGCAGTGTGCAATATTGTTTTAGTACTGGCAGGCAACCAGATAAAGTCAGAAGAATATTACCACTGGCAACAAAAGAACATGGATGTCTCACATTTTGCTCTGTGCCTCATAAAATCTTTTGTTTTCTGGCAAATCACTGAGGATTACAGACACTAAATGAGGGGAGGCTGACTGTGGAGAAAAGCAAGTTATCATCTGATCATTTGATCATTTTAAAATATGGCTTTCCAGGAGTAGTATCCATTTGTATTAAATACATTGGAATATTTGTTCTCTGGCAGCTATTAATGTAAAACAAGGTTGTAAATGTACCTGATTTCACAGAATGTCCTTGATTCACCTTACATTTTGGTCTATGTCTCATAACATTTGTGGTTTTGTATTTTATGGCAAATATTTGAGGATTGCAATCACTAAATGGGGGGGGGGGGGCTGGCTGTGAATGAAAGCAACTTATCTTCTTCTTCTCTCCTCATTTTAACTTTTGGATTTTTAGAACTAGTGCACATTTTTATGAAATACAATGAAATATTATTTCTCTGGTGAATGTTTATATGAAGTAAAGTTGAAACTGCTGCAAATTCCACAGAATGTCCCTAAAATTGTATTACATTTTTGGTCTGTGCTTCATAAAATGGGTAGTTTAGTGGCAGATCACTGACGATTGTAATCACTAAATGTTGATGAATATTTGGCTTTTCAGATTTCATATTATTCGTAAAATTCATGCTCATACAAATACATTTTCTAGCAAATAATGACAATATTTAAAATCTGTCCCTGATTTTTGTGCCTTTACCCCTTATTATTTTAAGGCTTGTTTCTGATTCTTTCACTAAAATGTTGATAAATATTATTTTTTTATCAGAAATGGGTATTACATGACAAATTGGCTATAACTTTACTAAATGGGGACAACTTGTGGATAAAAGTAACTTAGCCTCTGGTCAGTTGCTCAGTGAGCCATCTGGCTTTGCAGGACAAATTAATGTATTAAAAAAAGTTTAAATATATATGCTTATTGTTATGTGAAGCACAGATTAAATTATGTAGCTCTCAACTATTCCTGATTTTGCAGACTATCCCTGATTTTGCACATATTTCTGGTCTGTTCATCATAAAATGTGTTCCTGACAAATCAATGACCATTTTAGTCAGTGACAGACATTTAATTTCAGACTTCAATACCTTCAGAAAGGGCATGCTGATGCAAACAAATGTTACCATAGCAACTTTCTGAAGAAATATGTCTCTGATTATGGCCTTTGTCTCTAATATTTAACATTGTCTTTGATTCTTGTGCTAAGAAGTTGAGAGGAATTATCTTTTATGACAATCAGATGAGGTCTACACAGAAAAGTGTCTATAAGTGCTGGGTGGAGTTGTGGGTGCTGTCTGTTGATGAAAGTAACTTACCTGATTGGTTTTTCACATTAAACAATCTGGCTTTGCAGGACTAATGTACATTTGTGTGAAATAAGTTTGAATACTCAAGCTATTTTGTATTTATGTGTGACAAACTTGAAACACATTATTGTTTCAATGATTATTTATATATTTATTTTTAATACTATCAGACATTTGAAAAGTGCACAGTCAAAAATGGGGCTATAATTTCTGGGAATAAGGGGGCTGTCTTGGATATGAATGGCTGACTATGCCTGTAGGACTAGTGTGCATTTTGAAAGCAAATTGGAATCCTTTACTGTGATCATTGCTTTTCATCTCAACTTGATATTTGAGGGTTATGCGGTCAGATTACTGTAACTGATGGGTAAAAGCACTGGTGTATTACAATGACAGCAGATTTGAATGGTCTTAAATCAGGAAGGTGAACCCAAAAACTCTAAGCATTTATGTATGGCCCAAAAAGGCATATGTGTGAGCATGTGTTTAAAAAATGTCCAGGGTCCAGGTACACTTAACCTTCCACTGTATGGGAGGTAGGGGAAAAGGTGTTGGGAATATGTGAGATAATATATGGGAAAGGGGTGGAAGTCTTGGTCATTTTGCTTACATAGGTTTGAATATAGGGGTGTAAAATGGATGAGGCAGGAAAGAAATTCATTTTAAATGATAGGGTAGAGATTAAGAAGAAGTTAGCAAAGGAATGGAAGGGAGGACTGATAATGATGGGAGGACAAAACGATGTGGAGAAATGGGAGGAAAATATGTGAATTAGTTCTGGGAAGATCAATACATTAATGATAAGGCAATGAGGTGGAGGTTAGAAAGAAGGGGAAGGAAACAGATAACTGTGAAAAGACAAGCAAGACAAAATAGTTGCCTCGAGTTAGGGAGGGAAGAAAGGAAAGTGCAATGGTAAGGTGGAATAGAAGATATAAAAAGGTATAGATTAAGAGAGTAAGAAGATAGTTTTCATTGATAATGCATTTTTTCATTGCACAGCACATATAGAGAACATGTAGTCATTACTCTAGCATTATAACTGTTACTAAATGTATTGTATTTTTTCCATGTTACACTATGTACATGTTATTTTTTATTATTTTTTGTTACGTCTTTATTTATACTTCAGAACCTGGGCTGACCATGCAGTTGGTCACGTTTAATCAATATTCCACTCTAGAAAGCAAAATAAATAAATAAATAAATAAAAGTTATTGTGCAATACATGACATGTAATGAAAAACAAGATTTGTGCCAGGGTAGTAAATACGTATGATGGATTGTGAAAATTATATTGAATAAAGATTACCTCGACAAAAATTCTCAAGATACATTACATAGTAGTGGTTTCCCCCTTTTGTTGGGTCTTTATATTGAGAAAGATTAGGGACAAACCAGGATATATTGAGCCAGTACATACAAGAGCAAATGAGTGTTCTGCATCCACACAATCTTAAAAAACCTTAGAGGAGCATTTATGCACACGGGCAATAACCCAAGCTGGTTCACAACCCTTGAATTTAGGTTGGATCATGCAACAGAGATGCCCACAGTGAGAGTCAGGGTGGAAACTATAACAATGATGGCAGATGGTCATCTAGAATACATACACAGTACATATAATAAAATGAAAAAAAATAGAAGGAGGATATTAGAAAGGAAGTGGACATTGTAGTCAGACAACCAAGTGCATGCATTTGAAGTCAAATGCTGTGTACTTATTACATTTTCTGGTCTTGGATAATGCTGTGTACTTACTAAATGTTCTTGTCTTGGATACAAAGTGATCTAGATTGTTAGCCATTCATTTATGCATTGAAGAAGTGCAAGTATAGCTCCACATTCTTCAGTAGGCTAGCAGCTAGGGATATAGCCTTTTTCATCCTTGCAGCTGACTATTGGCTACCACAATGGCCTCTCCTCATCCACTGGGTCTATCAAGCTCACCTTCTTACCCTTGACTAACTCTGACCCATGCTAAGGGCCAGTGTGGAGATTAACACACCTGTAACAGCATCATACTGCTCCTGAGGAATGTTTCCCCCCCTCCCATTGCATACACTCTTAATGTCCGGGACCAGATATGCAATGGGGCATGCCAGCATATCATCCCCCTTTGCAGAAACTATCCATACCACTCCGAGAGCAATTTCTGCTTCATATCCCCTGCCTCATTTCCTGATCAACCATGAGATGTATCCAAGTGAATACCCTCCACACCAGGACTGGTGAAATTTCCTTTGGCAGCTTATTCACCCTTGTGAGTACTTTTGTAGCCCTTTGCAATGAAGGTTAAAAATGTAATGATAAATGACAAATTTGTTGGGGCCAGGTAGAATTCACCACCCATGTTTTTGTGGTCAAATCGGGTGAAGTGTATGAGGTGGGCTATGGCAGGGGATGCCTGAACCAAAGAGAATAACTGAATCAGCTAAAGAGCAGTTTAAACTTCCCACAGAGGGAATATAGTTCTGTTCCTCTCTCCATCATGAAAAATCAAACAGGAATGTATGTGAAAGTCTCATGAGGAGCATGGTTATCAGTAGAATAAATCAGTGGAAAAATCATGTGTTTTTGTTGCCAATGGTGAAATAAATAATAGCATAAATGGCTGACAAAGCAAATATATAAGATGATTTATACCGGAGGGACAGATAAATATCCCACAGGATCCCTGCACTATGAAATAGGCTCCCCTCCCCATACACGTAAAACAGAGTTCACCTCTGACCCTGTTCAAATGAAACCTTGACAGTTGGATGGGGAATTGTAAATATGCACCCACTCTGGTACCCATGTCCCTTATGGACAGAGGCTGTCAATAAAAGTATTATCTTAACTAACAACCCTTACACCCCCCCCCCACAAATCTGTTAGTTACCTCCTTATTAACATGTCCCCTCATTATATAGATGGCCAAATTCAAATGGTTTGGGGTACATAGCTAGTCTTATAAGGGCCTTCGGGGTTGTTAGCCTAGTAACAACCTATAAATCTATGTGTCCGTAGTTCTGCCAATAAAATCTCTTTTCAAATGCCAATGTAGTCTGCTGATTGTTTAGGTTTACGTGAGGAGATAATCGAGGGCATTAACAAGTTGAGCATGCTGATATCCTCTTTAACTGAATTTCTGTTAGGTTTGTTGCAGATATTTCTCTGTCTTTTTAACATATGTAACCAGAAGCATGTATATCTTTTCCATCATTTTAATCAAAGGCACAGTCACTTTAAGCCATTTCCGTGACATTCAGAAAAACTATTCTGAGGAAAGGCATAATCTGTTATGCAAATTAGACAAATCACTGTATGATCTAAATGCATGTAGTAACATCATATCAGATCACAAAGGAATATCCAAGAACTGAAATCATTCTTCATACCACTGTAAGTAAGCTATCATGAAACACCATCTTTATCATAGAGGATATCCGTATCATATATCAGTTAAGTATACATCATGCATATAGATTCACTTTAAAGTATATTATAACAAGTCAACTCTATCTGCTGTATCACATCAATATCTAACTTGCCTACAAAAGTTTCTATGTTATATTGAAATAATATTCATTCCAACAGTCATTTTTATTTTCACTTTTTGTCCCCTCTGGTTCCCTGATAATTAACCCATTCACTCTATCATTATTGAGGGCAAGATTCAACTAAGAGGGGCCATCACTTAGAAAGTCATCAGGAGTAGTTAGAAAATTTTTACTTCACTTCCACTCTATCTTCTGTCCACATCTAGTAACAATCCGTGGGTGAGGTATGCAATGGATGTCAGTGCTACAATATGTCAGCAGGACTGCGTCACCCACCCATAGATAGCACCACACGGTTGTTTTCTTAATCTCCTAAACGGACATCAACATGTGTGCCCAGACCAGGTATGTCTTCCATCCTCCTACTGGATGGCCAAATTCATCCACTCTACTAGCACTGTCAAACACCCTAGCCACTATTTGAACTCAGATCACATTGACTGTAGCTAAGGCTTTATCACTCTATATTAACAGCACAGACATGCTCAATAATCTTGATGTGAAACTTTCTCTGTAAACAGACTAAATATAATTTTTGGGTACTTCCTCCTAGTAAACTACAAACCATACATAACCAGTTTTCCCAAAAACTGTAAATTTTATTCATTCCATTTGTAAAAAGGATTCCCCTCCCATTTAACCCTCTTCCATCTTTAAAATTAGATATCTGTAGGATTAATGGGAACCAACCTTCTTTAGTAACAGAAGCAACAGCAAATACAACATAACCAAGTCTTTAAACATTGATAGAATGATCAAAGCAAGCATAATTCAATACCTTGCATAACCTGAAGTTACACAAATCATTAAGGCTCATATTCACAGTAAGGGGAGTTTTTCTATACTAAGGAGGTCAGTCAAGTTACTATTTTCTACAATTTATGCATTCATTGACACACAGTCTTAGTGGAGTAAATCTCAATAAGAGGGAATTTGAATGAATCTGAATCACTCGGATGGGAATTTTCTGCACATGTCATGTAAGTTCACTGCCAATCAACATTACAAATCATTGCAGTCCTAGCAGACCACATGTGGACAAAGATACGCACACACAAACACACACATACACATATGGACATGCACACACACACACACACACACACACACACACACACACACACACACACTCACATGCATACTCACGCGTGCGCACGCACACACATATGCACATGCACATACACACATATACACAAGTGTAAACCCTGCACAGACAGACTGACATCCATGCATACATACACCATACAGAGTCACACAAGCGCATGCACAAATATAGACAAACACATACCATCAATATCTGCATTGTCTGCAACCAAAATTTCCCCTTAGATGGCTGCCACAGTCTCATCAGACAGCTATATGTACATACACTCAAACATTCACTCACTTTATCGTTCAGGCACAGGCTATAGCAAACCCTCCCCTCTCATGAACAAGTATGATACCATTTATCTGCTGCTCTACTTTATCCTGTTCAGAATACCTCCATTGAAATGTATAGGTGCATGCAAAAATTACCTGTGCAGACATATATTTTCTATGCTACTCTTTTGGGAGATTTATATCTGAACCAGTCTTCCATCTATGCTATACAGCAGTCTATCACGCCAGTGCACTTGTTTGTCCTCATTAGTATAGGCCAAAACACTGACAACTGGATTTCTGCATGGCTTCGAAACCCTTGTTGCTCAGTAGTGGACTACACTATTGAATAATGACATAAATGTGAACCTCAAAAGGCTGGAAAAGTAAACTTAGCACATTGCACCAACTTGCATCCTGTACAATTAGACTGTGAATCTTGAACTTAGAATCTCCTGTCACTGGCTGCACAACACATTTATACCATACAATATAAATTCTTACAAAAGGTCAGCATTTCTGATTTGTGGCAAATTTGATAAATAAATTTCATTTTCATCAACTTAAACTATTAGAACTGTTTAATGACTGCAGTCATAAAAGATTTCAGAAAAAGTCTAGCTTTTCAGTACTATTAATCTGGTGTCAAATGCTTATTTCATGTATTGTTCATCTTCATCAGTGTTCAGACAATCCAGATTTATGAATGTTAACATCTACTTAAAATAATAATAATGAAATTACTGATTATATAAAGAAGACTTTTTTTTTTCCTTTTCTACTTCAGATTCATTTTACTGATGCAGATGCCTAGAGGTACTTCCTTTGGTCCTTACTGAACAGTATTCAGGCATTGCATAATAGACCTTTAACATTTACTCTTTTCCTAGAAAACTGAACCTGCCCTTTGATATAGATGATTCTACTGAGTTAGAATAGCAACTAAAATGTTTACATTTTCAAAACAGGGAATTGTCATAACCTTTTTTTACGTTTCCTTACTGCAGCCGGTGACATTTCCAAAATGCAGCTAATTGATGAGTCGTGAATTGTCTGTCTATATAGTTGTCAGCCAAATGCTGTGTTAAGAATATGGCTGACACAATCACCTTGGTCATCAACAAAATGTGCTTTGATTTTTAAAAATAACCCCCCTTATGTTCACCACCTGAATTGTCATTGTAAATCTACTGTAAGTATATATCACCTCTGCCAATTAGCAGAGCATGTGCCAATTTTAACACCAAAAGTCTCCAAAAACATCACCATTTGGTTTTGAAATGAATTAGCTATAACAGACAGCAGCAGGGAAATTTTATTTGTATTGCCAGTTTAGCACAGATAGCTAAGACATTGCGCTACTATTGAAATTAATAATGTAATCATAGGTTTGACTTCTGATTTTCACTTGCAAAGTATGTGGCTCTGAGCAACTCAGTTAACCAGTTCCTCATAACCCCCATTGCTTTAGTGAGGTCTTATCTACCATTGTCAACTGATTTGCCAAAAATGTGTTACCTAGCAACCTTCTCCTAAGCGCTTATCAATGTATCATCAGTACCTATGTATTAGTTTACATGACAATTTATACATGCTTTAAAGCCTATTACTTATCTGGAAATTAATGCAGACATGCAGAAAGTATAATGGAATGGGTTTTGCTAGCCAAAAAGATAAAGAAAGTTATGCCCAAGTCAGAAGAAATATCAGACCTTGATTAGACGTTATAGTTGTTCATCAGACCAGACAACCTAGGCAGAATTCAGAAACACAGTACACATTGCTTAAGGCCACTGTATGTAGAAAAGTTCCAACCAAGTTTTATTGCAGAGCCGCTGGTAGTAGCGGTGAAAATTAATGTACAGGCCACATTGTAGTGAAACAAAATAGTTCACATCACCTACACCTATTTGACAAAATACCCCACTCCAGCATTGTTGACCAACTCAAGAGGTTAGGTAAAAACCCATATGTCACCCAATGGATAGCCAACTGGCTCACAGATGACCCAGTAAGTTAGAACTGGGGAGTCCACCTCTACAAAGAGGCCAGTCACAAGTGGAGTCCCTCAGGGATAGGTCCTGTGACCACTGCTTTTTGGCATTTACATCTCTGAATCAAGGCTAATGCCAGTGGTCTCTGGCTGACAAAATTTGCAAATGATTCCAAATTTGGAGCTATCATTGAATCCCACACTGGCACAAATGTTATCCAGGAAGGGCTGACACAGCCAAACAACTGGTGTCAGAGCCATATACTAAAACTAAATGCCAAGAAATGCATAATAGTATCCTTTGGGAAGTCATCCACCCCTGCTAACTATCAGATTGACAATACACCCCTTAGAGTTGACCCAGTAGTCAGGGACTTAGGGACACACATAAACAGTAATCTAGCCTTTGACTATTATGTGTCTACAGTACTAAGGAAATCATTTTATGTTGCACAACTTGTAAATAAAGGTATCACATCTTGGTCCAAAGAAGTCATTGTTCTACTATATTTGGCATTCATCAGACCTATCACTGAGTACAATGCCCCCTTTGGTATGTAACTAACCAGGCATATCCAACAACTGGAACATCCACAGAGGTTCCTCACTAAACAAATGCAGGGCATAAGTAACATGTCCTATGCAGACCACCCCAAGGCTCTTTCCCTCTATTCTGTCTCCTACAGGCTGTTGAGTAGAGATCTATGCCTGGCATACAGGGCATTGTCAGACCCCTCTCTGATGGACCTTCTTCAGATCCACAAAACAAACAGCACCAGAATTACCTATTCTAAAGACTTAAACCTTGCCTATGATATAAATAGGACCTGCTGGAGAGACAGGTATGCATCAGAGAGACTATCATGTCTCTGGAACAGGCTCCCCATCCATGTGAAGCAGAGTTCCTCCCTAACCCTATTCAAGTGTAGCTTGGACATTTGGATGGGGAACAGGAAATTCATCCTTGATTTGGCCCCTATGTCTAATGGACACAGACAGCCTGTAAATGGTTTATCTCCCAGGCCCGTGCTTACACTTATCAAGGATATCAGAACTTGTAAGAGACTTGGGATGCATGTCTAGGCTTAAAAAGGCCTTTGCAATCGTTAGCCTGGTAAACACATATAAACCTATGAACCTATAATGACACTACTGCTAGATGTTACAGGAAGAATTGGATTTTGGTCATGTGAGTTAAAGGTACCTTGATGAATAGCAACTTGGATTACAGCTCAGCAATTTTTATGATTCCTGCACAGTGTTTCTCATTGTTTTAATAGAAGAGTGATAACACTCTGTTACTCTGGTACGTGTTAACACCTTTTCAGGATGTTTCTCTTTTCTCCATGCCTTTGCAATCATGTAATTACTATTCATAAGTAAGGGTAGGGGTGAGGACAAAATCTTACATACAGGGGTGCAGGGGTTTTCCTATCCCAGTTAAAATCACTGGTGTAGTTTTTTTTTTGCAAGGTGCTGAGCAGTGGTTCAGTTCCTGACTATGGTTCCTTCTGTGCAAAGTCTGAGTGTCCTCACGGTGATCATGTGGGTTTTCTCTTGTACTCTCATTTCCTCCCATATTCCAATGACATTCAGTAGGTAGACTGGGGACTCCACATTACTCATACTGCATGCATGTGTGATATGTAAGAAAGACATGGAAACCTACTTCCATTTACCCCTTGCCTTGTAAACTCTATGGATAGCTGTGGCTATCTGTGGGGTCACTCTAGGAGTTGTCTGCAATTTGTCAGAGAGAGAGAAAGAGAGACAGGGAGTAGCTGGCCAGTTGTATTTTTTTTGGCCAACCACCAATACCCTAAACAAAAATAACATCAGCATAGAACATAATGGTTAAGGGCATATTCCAGTGGTTTGACATAAATACCATAGGCATGACCCAGTCAGCGGAATCCTACAGTGACTCCTGACCTGCATAACTTCAAATAAGAACAATACATACAACCCCCCAACTGGATGGACTACATATCTGTGATTTGTGACTTCATTAGACTGTGAGACCATCTGGATACATTCATGCTATCACTTACATCCATATTGTAGTCCTTGTAACCAGCACAGAGAATGACATGATCACATGAATTTCCATTCTGTTGACACACTGGTTACATTTCACCATAGTAGGCATTTTCTGGATGTATTTGTAAAACACATTGCCAACGTCACATTTTTCAGATAAGTACTATATCACATGGATGACTGCTACGTGAAATAACATATCAATTGCAACTACAGCTACTAACATCACTGCAGAGTATATCCACTTTAGCTAAGGAGGTGTATAAATGGACATGCTATCAAGCTTATCACATCATGAGAATGTGTCTGTCCACCACAAGAAAGTGCTTCTACTCCCTTGATGATTCAAGCAGTGCAAAACTGTATGCCATGGTTTTACCTGCTGCAGGTTGCATGATATGATTGCAACACATTGAAGTTTCAAAACTTCGAACTTCAAATGGCTGAGATGAGAAGATCGAACTTTTGAAGCTTCAAAAACTAAATAAAAAATGTTTACATTTGACCCCTGCACCCCCACACCCCCTGCTCAATAAATATACCAATTCCGAGATCACAGTACAGTGAGGAAAATGGTAAATATCCCATTCTGAACTGTACGGTCATCTCCATTCAAAACTTTCAAAGTTTCAAAACTTCGATCTTCTGGTCTCAGCCATTTGAAGTTCAAGGTTTTTGAAACTTCAAGCTTATGAGGGGGATCCGTACACACACACACACACACACACACACACACACACACATATATATATATATATATATATATATATATATATATATATATATATATATATACACACATACATACATATCTAGTACTCTTATTGACTGGATTATTGTATCTAATCCTTCCAAATATCATAACCCTGAAAACCTACCAAACACCCTGAGCGATCATTCCCCTATAAAAGTGCTTAGGTTCACTCCCCACTTCTCAAAACCTCCTAGACTTATCACTTGTCAGAAACTCTCTAACTTCCATCCAGAAACCTTTAATGCCCTCCTCTCTAAAGTAAACTGGAACTTCCTTACCCAACTCCTACTAGAAGAAGCAGTCCTAGCTTTCAACTCCACCTTCCTTAGCATCTTAGACTCACTTGCCCCCTCTTGCAAAGTCTGAATTAAGTCCACCATATTTCTGTGGCTTTCAAAAGCCACTCATACCCTTATGATAACTAGAGACAAATTATGGAAAAAAAGGTCACAAACTAAGCTCCATGACTTGCAAAAATATAAAGAACTCAGAAATCTGACAAAAAAAAACACATAAACAAAGATAAAAAGGACTTCTATAACAAACCTCCCACAACCCTAAAATCTAATCCTAAAAAAATTCTGGAACTCTATTAACCAGATATTACATCCCGGTAATCTTAGCTCCCCCAATCCATGCCCAGATAAGACATCTGAAGAAACTGCCACTATCTTCAATACCTATTTAATCAATTCAATATCTAAGCTACTGAACCCTAACCCAAACTCCTCTATAACTAACATCTCCAACGTTTTTGAACCTAATCCTATCTCCTCAAATACCTTCTCACTCAAATCTGTACCTACTAGCTACATCAAAACTCTACTCTCTAAATTAAAACCATGCTCAGCATCAGCTGACAATATTCCTTCCACTTTTCTTCTACTAGCAGCTGACTCTCTTGCTCTCCCTGTATCTATCCTACTCAGTCACTCTATCTCTGAATCTAAAGTCCCTTCTATCTGGAAACAATGCTACACTCTTCCTATACACAAAGGAGGTAACTCCTCTGATATCTCCAACTTTAGACCTATCACTATCCTCTCCCCACTCTCTAAAGTACTAGAAAAATGTATTCATAAACAAGTTATGCAGAATCTAATACAGGAAAATCTGCTTACACCCACTCAACATGGCTTCAGACCGAAACATAGCTCCACTACAGCTCTATTATCCTTCCTCAACACTGTCTCTATAGCCATGGATGACCATAAACCTATTTCTTGCCTATTCTTGGACCTCTCAAAAGCTTTCAACACTGTCTCACACTCTCTTCTGCTGCACAAACTACATAACCTCAACTTCTCCTCTGATACTGTTGCATGGTTCTCCAGCTACCTCACTGATAGGTTGTCCTCTCCCTGTAAAAAATGGGTGTACCTCAGGGTCTATCCTAGGGACTTTACTTTTTAATATCTTTACTAATCAGCTCTGTACCTGTTGTCCTCAGTCATCTTTAGTGCAATACGCAGATGACTCGATAGTCGTCACCACAGCCAACCCTCCCTCTAAGCTCTTCTTAGCTACTCAGGCATCTTTTAACTTAGTTGAAACATGGCTCTCCAGCAACCAGCTCATCCTTAACCCTAATAAAACAAAGCTGTTACACTTCCTACCTAAAAAGTTCAACAATATTATACCCTCCTTATCCATACAGTCCCTTAATCACACTCCCATTCAGGCAGAATCCAGCACTAAGCTCTTAGGCATAACCATCGATGATCAGCTTAAATTTGACTTGCATGTTAAAAACTGTATCAAAAAGACTCATTCAAAACTAGGGGTTCTTTACCGTAACAAGAAATTCCCTACCTCTGAAGCCAAGATTACTCTCTATCTCTCTTACCTAACATCTACCCAGTCTAATGTACTATTCTCAAATTCTCACAAATCTTAACTCAGCACTCCGGACCAAACTCGAATCTACCTACAACAAGGTTGCTAAATTTGCTGCCCAACAAACCTACAAATCCCATCACTGTCTCTCTCTAAAACACCTAAACTGGCTTGAATTACCCCACCAGCTTCTTCTCTCTAAGCTTCAGAACATCCCTTCTATCCTATACCAGCCTTCTTACTCCCCTGCACTATCCCCTCTCATCTCCCATTATTCTCTCTCCAGACCTATCCAAAGCTCTAACCAAGACCTACTACAAATCTGCAAACCCAAGTCTAAAGTTGGATGCAACATGTATAGCTATCACCCCACTATTGCTTGGAATAGGCTCCCACTAGAAATCAGGACCCTTACACATCCTAAACAATTTAAGACAGCCACCAAAGAGCACTTTAAAAGTCACTGGTTCTGCCACTGCACTTTCTATCTTTAAACATCCCCTACTTCTCATACCTTAACCTACTTTCTGCCCTTAAATCACTCTTTGCACTAGCGCTCTCTAATCTTCCTTGACTACTCTTTCTACTGTCTTCTAAAATCTATTAAGCAAATCGCCTCAGAGAAACATTCTTTTATAATTGTATTGCCTTCATGCAACTACATTATGATAAAACTGGGTTTTTGTAACCACTTGCCCCCAAAACTATATTCATCTTAATGACATATTTATTTTATACATCTTGAAATAGTTTTGCTATACTCCTGATTATTGACACTGTATAACATTGTATTGCTACTTAATGCCTTGTAATAATCCTGTAACATTGCTGTTTAATGCTAATTTATAATGAAAATTGTTTAATATGTTGGAGCTTTTCTCCCTGGGCCTCCGCTGAAAAAAGGCTCTTCAGCTCAGTCAGACAATCTCGGTCAACAAATGTAAAATAAAATAAATAATTAATAACTAAATAAAAAATAAATAAATATATATATATATATATATATATATATATATATATATATACATATTTACATATATATAAAACAACAACCTAAAAGCAACATTCATCCAACTATTCCCCTATCACAATGTGTGTGTGTGTGTGTGTGTGTGTGTGTGTGTGTGTGTGTGTGTGTGTGTGTGTGTGTGTGTGTGTGTGTGTGTGTGTGTGTGTGTGTGTGTGTGTGTGTGTGTGTGTGTGTCACATCTACGTAGTGGGCACGCATGTATGTTTTGTGTGTGTGTGTCCGTGTGCGTGTGTGTGTGTGTGTGTGTGTGTGTGTGTGTGTGTGTGTGTGTGTGTGTGTGTGTGTATCGGTGTCTGCTTGTCTGTCTACCTGTTTGTATCTGTGTGTGTGTGTGTGTGTGTGTGTGTGTGTGTGTGTGTGTGTGTGTGTGTGTGTGGGAGTATGCATGTATGTATGTGTGTGTTTGCATCTACAAAATGCAGACACACACACACACACACACACACACACACATGCATATCTGTTCACAATTTTTGTATTATGCTTCTGTAAATGTAGAGCAATTCAAATTGCACTATACAGACTGAACTGTGTTCAAGAATGTTAGTTGTGAAGTTTCTAGGCTGTGCACTAATTTTGCACTTTCCGTTTATTTTATTTATATGTTTTTAAACTAGGCTGTCCAACTGGATTTAAGACCATGTTCATTAGAGGGTGATGACTACTGCCTGATTAAGTGACTTGCTTAGTGATGCAGAGTAGACAAATATGGAATGAAAGAATCAAAAGCAGAGCTGCATGGCAAAGCTTGTTATCAACTTGTAACATTAATTCTCTGGTCTTTGCTACCTGCCTGTCCACTGCAGGTCATATATGCAAAGTGGACAGAGATGAATGATGTGGTCCATGTAGTGCCGAGTTAGAGCACCTGAATTGATACTTCCAATACCATCTATGCTAAGTGGATAGCACTAGTAACCACTAGTTGCGCAGTCCCTACTGTTTATTTATACTTTACTTCCTGTACCACTATATATATCGACAATGCCATTGTCATCAAGGCCTTAGGTGAACTGGCACCCTAGACAAAGGATTCTATGATGTCCTCTCCTTCATGCACATAACCTGGTACACCCCTGGCCCTCACATTTGAGTCTACCCACACCATTGAGATTACCTTTTCTTCTTTCTGTCTCTCACAGTTTCCTACTTTTTCATTTGTTTCCTGTATGCATTCATTCAATCAAGGCATCCTAACTAGGTGATACTGAAAATAGATACTGTGGATGAAATAACTATATTAAGCTAGGGGGATAAGGTCTGTTAGTCCCCCCACAAGTCATTGGGGGAACAAGATGCTCTGAGGTACAGTTTATAGTCTAAGAACCAGCCTTTTTATCCAGCTAGGGCCTAAGCACAAATCATGATTAGAAAAGAAATTCAATGTTATATTACTCTTCCACTTTAATTTTTCTTGCATCCTTTCAACACTAAAAATGACCAGGACTATATATTAATAACATGGGAGAAATAGGGTCTATATTAGAACATCAAAGTTTTAAAACATTGAATGTTTAATATCGACCCTAAAACAGAAAACGCTGAAAATAGTGAAGCTGCAAAACACCAAATTTTTTCCTAGGGAAAGAATTTGGTTGGCCGTTTCTGTGGCTTTGCTATTTTCAGCACTGTGGTGGAAAGGTACAGGTTAGGTTCAGGTAAGTGTGCGATTGTGCGGACGCTAGGTTTAGGGCATGGGTTAGGTGAATTAGGGTTAGGGCGCGGGTGAGGTGAGTGTGCGATAGTGACAGACATTAGGGTTAGAGCGGGGTAGGTGAGTTAGGGTTAGGGTGCGGTTCAGGTGAGTGTGCAATAGTGACGGACCTTAGGGTTAGGGTTTGGGTTAAGGTAAGTGGGTAGATAGTAGTGTATGTACAGTTTAGTGTAGGGTAGATGTAGGATTTAAGTGTGTGTGTGTGGATTTCTGTTTTTTTGGTGTGCTTGTTTTGTGTGTGTGTTTCTCGGAACAGCTGTTCTGGGTGTTTGAGATATTACGCTTTCACTTAAAAGGGGTCGATGAATTAGCATTCACTTTTCTAAGCGTTCACAAATTTAATATAGACCCAAAAAATAAGTGCTTTCAGCTAGGGTCTGGAGGCTGCTAAGGCCCCAGATACCCCAGGGGTTCTAGATTCTCTGAGGTCTGTTTTAGATGTTTCTTTTTAAATAATCTTTTCATCCAATGATGGGCTGAACAGAAAAATCATGATTAATGATTAAAGGAAGGCATTCAATCTTACTCCTCAACTTCACGGTTTTCTGCATCCTTTCAATACACCTTAACTGACCAGGATTGCATTGCAATAGCTATTAAGGAAAGAGTTGAATTCACTTGGGGGTCGCTAGACCCTCAGAAGCCATGAGGTTCTAGATGCTCTGAGGTGTATTTTAGGTTGTTCTTTCAACCATTTGATCCAGTGATGGCCTGAAAATAATTGTAAGGAAAGACATTTGGTTTTAGCTATTTTGAGAAAGAAATATATCTAAGTTTTAACTCTTAAAGCTGACATAATGGCAATTCACAATAAACTGAAGACAAATGCTTGCAAGGAGACAGAAATCATTTCTGGGAATAAGTGCCTTCTTTCCTATTTCTTTCAAATGATAATCACCCTCCTGGTGTTAGTCTGGGATGAAAGTGAAGGCACAAGTAGCCACAGTCATATATTTCAAGTTACTGCTGCTGCCATACATATACACTTGCCTCCACACCTCCACCTGCAGAAGACATCTACAGTTTGTATATCTCTCTGGTGTTAGACTGGGACAAAGCTAAAGAAAAAACAAAACACAACATATTTCAGCTTGCTGCAGGACCATACATAGACAGCATGCCCCTTTGCTCTTCATCATAAGACAGCCAGTTGTATATGGATCTGATTCATAATTGTCAGGAAAGTGAAAGAAATAATGATCATAACAATAAAGTTTCCAAGTTATTACTCCTAGACAGTACACTGCTCCCATACAAGCTATAGTGACTTTCTGTGTACAGCTCTGAAGTTTATGGAGAAAGTTAAAGAAATAATGACCACATTGTCCCCATCCCAACAGAAGCTAGAGTGACATGTGCATCCCACTGAGGTTTGGAAGGAACATTACAACAAATAATAAAAATGTTCTCAGCCCTTCACACAAGCTCCAGCTATCTTCTGTATAAACATCAGAGCTGGAATGGTTTTAGACAAGGTAGTGCTCAGGGCAGAGGACACTACTAAGGCATTGTCAAAATCCACTTTTACCGCCACAGGTTGTGGGGACCTCTTGGCCTCTGGAAGCTCTGAGGATCTGAATGCTCTGTGATACATTTATACCTTACATTTTTGAAACATAACTGTTTAAACTAAAGAAATGACATAAGGGTCATTTACTTTCATCCAAATGCCTCCCATCCCTGCAGAGCAGTTATAGCTGCTTGTGTGCAGTTCAGACATACAACTGTGATAAAAAGAGAATGGTCATGTAATGTATTTCAACTTTGATCCACAAATAGTTTTTCAGGTTGCTTCAAACAAATCCCATTAGTCCTGCAAAGCCAAAATATTTTGTCCTCCACAGGCAACCTCAGCAAATTATAACTACTTTGTGTGTGCAAACCTCAGATGTCATTTAAATTCTCTAACTTCACACATATGTACATGCAAAGCCAGTTAGTGATTGTTTAAGCTGTGCATACACCAAAAGCTTATTTTACTTTCAGTAGATAGCTCTCACCCATTACCCGGCAGTTACAGTTACTTCTGCATGCACTTCAGATTACTGTCTGCATTTCAACAGTACCACTCAAACCATAGCCACACATTAAAGTATTCTACACTAATCCACCCTGATCACAATAATCTTGTAGATGTACACTAGTCCTGTAAAGTCAGACAGTGACTGTTTAGAATGAGGAAACAAGGGTGATTTGCTTTCTACAGACAGCTCCCACCCCAAACAGTAGTTATAGTATAGCTACTTCTATGTGCGTTTTAGACAACTGACTGGAATGAAAATGAAAGTAGTGTATTGCATTTCATCTTTATTCTATAAAAAAAAGTAGCCACAAATTAATATATTTCAAGTTGTTTCACATAAATCACAGTAATCCTGCAAAATCTGACTAATAAGCAAAGCACAGCCATTAATCATATCCTCCCTCAAATAGGCCAGCATTGTTTTGATTGCTATTTTGATTCACTTAGCTCATTTACATCTAATGTTAGTGGAATTCCACACCTCCTGACATCTGGAGAATTTCTGCCTGGACAGCTTTCACCTGAGCTGAACTCCTGAGTATGCAATTTTGTAACCTACCTGTAACAAAGTAGGCTTTCTCAAGAACTGTAATAGTTCAAAAAAGAGTTCAAATATGAAAGTTGCGTAGTTGACACTCCTGTTCATAATGGTAATATGTGAACCAGACATAATGATGATTTTATACTAAACAAGTAATGAGACAATAGTGACACTCCCTTTTTGTGATATTTGTACAGTCATGATTTGTATGCACAGCTGCATATTTAATGTACAAATAAAAGTCAATATCTGCAAAGCAGTGCTAGACAGCAACTGCCAGTGCAAAGGTTTTCCATCACTGTATATGTTTTCATTTGATGCCATTGAGTACTATATAAACACCTCCTGATTCAAGTTATTAATATAATTATCACCATATTATATGCACTCATATTATTTCAGGTATATAACTCATCAAGTTATCGAAAAGAGTAGTGGAAGCTAGGTTAAGAAGGGAGGTGATGATTAGTGAGCAGCAGTATGGTTTCATGCCAGGATGGAGCACTACAGATGTGATGATTGCTCTGAGGTTTTTGATGGAGAAGTACAGAGAAGGTCAGAAAGAATTGCACTGTGTTTTTGTGGACTTAGGGAAAGCATATGATAGGGTGCCTAGACAGGAGTTATGGTATTGCATGAGGAAGTTGGGAGTAACATAAAAGTATGTAAGAGTGGTACAGGATATGTACGAGAGCAGAGTGACAGTGGTGAGGTCTGAGGTAGGAGTGACAGATGTATTGAAGGTGGAGGTGGATTACATCAAGGATCAGCTCTGAGCCCTTTCTTATTTACAATGGTGATGGACAGGTTGACAGACGAGATCAGACAGGAGTCTCTGTGGACTGTGATGTTTGTGGATGACATTGTGATTTGTAGTGAGAGTAGGGAACAGGTTGAGTAGACCCTGGAGAGGAGGAGATATGCTCTAGAGAGGAGAAGAGAGGAATGAAGGTCAGCAGGCCTACGACAGAGTGTATGTGTGTGAATGAGAGGGAGAACAAAGGAATGGTAAGGATGCAGGGAGTAAAGCTGATGAAGGTGGATGAGTTTAAATACATGGGATCAACAGTTCAGAGTAACGGTTAGTGTGGAAGAGAGGTGAAGAAGAGAGTGCAGGCAGGCTGGAGTGGGTGGAGAAGAGTGTCTAGAGTGATTTGTGACAGACTGGTACCAGTAAGAGTGAAATGGAATGTATACAAGATGGTAGTGTGACCAGCCATGCTATATGGGTTAGAGACAGTTGCACTAACGAAAATACAGGAGTCAGAGCTGGAAGTGGCAGAGTTAAAGATGTTAACATTTACACTGAGTATGGCAAGGATGGACAGGATTAGAATTGAGTATATTGGAGGGTCAGCTCAGGTTGGACAGTTTGGAGACAAAGCCAGAGAGGCGATATTGCATTGGTTTGGACATGTGCTGGGGAGGGATGCTGGGTATATTAGGAGAAGGATGCTAAGGATGGAGCTGCCAGGTAAGAGGAAAAGAGGAAGGCCTAAGATAAGGTTTATGGATGTGGTGAGAGAGGACATGCAGGTGGTTGGTATGAGACAGCCAGCTGCAGAGGTCAGGAATAAATGGAAACAGATGATCCACTGTGGCGACCCCTAACTGGAGCAGCTGAAAGAAAAAGAAGAAGATTACAGGTAAATAACTCAAATTCTGTTAGGAATCTAAAACTCCATTTGTCTCAGGAGACATAACAGACCTCTCTATTAACTGAGTATGCAAAACCCTGTTCCACAATACATTCAAACTGACAATGCCCACAATATCAGCAAATATATTATCTGTGCATATATGCACACTTTATTGATAAACATGAATAAATATAATCACAGTGATGAGAGATAAACAACAGATATTGGTGACAACTTTTCCAATATTATGCAACCTTTATTTTATAAAAAACAATGCTCAAAAGATGGGTACCAGAGTGACATGTGAAATACAAGGCACATTACAAGAAGACGAATAAACTGCATAATTATTGTTAAGTCATTTTGCCTTTGTTTGTAAAAGACTTCTTTGGAACAATACAAAACTCCCTCCTTTCCTCATTTATATACCCATTATGCAGTTACTGCATTCAGATCCAGGGATGTAATCATAGCACTCTACTTGGCACAGATTAGACCCATCACTCAGTATAATGCCCCTTTTAGTATGTACCTATCCAAGCAATTGTCGTAACTGGAATAACCACAATGCTTTCTCACTAAATTCAAGAGCCTAAATCCTAAAAAATAAGTAGACTGTCTCAAAGCTTTGTCCATCTTGCCAGTATCACACAGGCTACTGAGATGTGACCTGTGTCTCACATACAGAGCTTCAACAGACCATACCTACAGTAAACTCTCAGTTAACTGGAACTCAAGCAACTGGCACTATCAAGCAACCAGCAAAAAAAAATCAAAGAAGTACAGTGCAATTTTCATGTGTTGCACTTTCTGCCCCCCCCCCAGAAACATACCGTATGTTTTTAGAGTTTTAAAGTTTTAAAAAGGAAGACAGGAATAAGTTCCCTCTCTCCCCAACCTGAGAACAAGTCAAACCAAACAAATAGTATAGGGTACAGTATTAGTCAGGCCTATTTTTAATAGTAACTCTCAAGCAACCAGAAAATACAGTTATTTGGCATCTGCCAATCCCCATGGATGCTGGTTAACTGAGAGTTTATTGTATTACACAACCACAAGTCCAATGGTATCATAAATACCCACTCAAGGGATCTCAATCTCTTTTGCAAAATAAATAGGACATGTCAGAAGAATAGGTATGAATCACATAGAATACAGCTTCTAAGGAATTGTCTTCCACTCTGCAGAAAACACATCTTCCACTCTGCATAAAACAAAGTATTGTTCAAACTCTACTCAAACATAATTTGGATGAATGGATGGGTAACAGCAAATTCTCCCCTGGTTTGGCACCCCTGTCCCTTATGAATAGGGGAAACATGTAAATGTAATAAGTAATAACAAAAAGAATCATTTGTGCACCAATAATCCACTGTGAACTACAAAACAAAATAATGTGCAACATATTTTTCATACCAAGAAGTCAGAAGGTACTAGAGATTTTGTCTCTTTTATCAAACTTTAATAAACATCAGTGAGTTGATCAGTTTTATCCCAGCTATAATATCTACAGGACTTCATCAGAACTACATGGATCAAAATGCTCATGTTTAACTAAGGTGCTAAAAAGTCACAATTAGATTTCAAGAAATATAAAAACAAAAACGAATGATTATAGAACAATAACCATTCCCCCTTCACAGCAGTGAAATATATACATAATATTTATATTCCAAAGCCTATAAATAATTAAAATACCAAAGTAGTATGCAATATTCAAAATTTAAAAATCAAAATATTGAGTATCATACAATTCCATTCCTATTTCGCTTTTTGAAATATGTAAATGTTCAAACATATCATTGGTCGGTCTATCTTTGGCTTATTCATGCAAAGTATAAGGGCTTAAAACTACCAAGGGGATGTACGGCAAGGCTTCCTAAGATCCTCACAGATCAATTACATAGTAACTACCTATGACCCTATAAAAACAACACTGAACCAATAATAGCACTCTGATCTCTGCCTGACATACAAGGCCATGTCCAACCCAGAATTGATGGACATGCTCCACCTTAAGAAAACCATATCCCCTCGAGCCACACGCTCTAGGGATCTAAACCTCACCACAACAATAAATAGGACATGCTGGTGGGACAGATTCCTGTCCCAGAGACTTCCCATGCTTTGGAATAAGATTCCAATCTACATTAGGCAGAGCTCCTCATTAACACTCTTCAAAATAAACCTTGACGAGTGGATGGGAAACAGAAAGTTTACCCCAGAGATCACTTCAGTGGCTCTGCTGGACAGAGACACAGGGAACTAATCTAAAGGGTGGCAAAAGCCAACACATTCTGGCTAGGCTTATAAATGCCTTCAGGCAGATAGCCTAGTACCTAACCTACCTATGAACCTATGAACCTATGAACCTAATAACACTAACCACTAACCTCTATGGTACTGACATAGTTGCACATTTCACATTAAATCAACTGGAATTCTCTATTATATTACTCACCAGCAAACAGAAGCCTAACTCACTCATAATTCCACAGCAGAGCAGGTTAGTAAGCCAGCACAGTAATGCTTTTATAATGGTACCTTTGCTCTCTCTCCCTTTGCAAGCCCCAATGAAGACCTGAAGTTAGCTAGTACTCTCTCACTGCCTCAGTCAAGATCCACCCCTTCTTCTTTCTCCTTCCCCTTGAGGAATAAGAACTCCAAAATATAACACTAACAAAAATTAACAAACTGGACAAAATCTAAATGCTTAGCATTAGTGACACTAGGGACTGGCATAATAGTTAAGGTGTTTACTCAGAAATACAATGTACTGGGTTTGATTGTGACCTCTGAAGCAGACAAATGATTGATTTCAGAGCCACGGCCTAAAACTAAATGTATAATAATGCATAACCATACCCTTGGCATCATCAAATACCTCTGCAAATTACAACAGTAGTAGCACACCCCTAAGAGAGTTGAGGGATATAGGTAAACGGATAGATACTAGCCTAAACTTTGACTTCCATGTGACCACAGTGGTGAGGAAGTCATTCTGTGTGCACAGCTTAAAGTAAAGGCATGGCAACCAAAACCAAAGAAGTTATAGCCTGCTGTACGTGGCCATCATCAAACCAATAATCAAGTGCAGTTCACCTTTTGCCATGTACCTGACCAGGCACTTGCAACAGCTGGAGCAGCCTCAGAGGTTCCTTACAAAAATACAAGGTGTGAACAACATGTCCTATGTGAATAAACTAAAAGCCCTATCCCTTTACTGTTTCTGTTTCCTACCAACTATTAAGTGGTGATCTACGCCTAACACATGTCACTCACAAATCCAGCTCTGATGGAATTGCTACACATTCGCAAGACAACCTGCACAAGGCTCACCCAATCTAGGTATTTAAACCTGGTCCGTGAAATGAACAAAACATGCTGGAGAGACAGATATGTGTGTTAGATATTACCCCTTCTCTGGAATAGGCTTTCTCTTTACATAAAGCAGAACCCTTCCCTGACCATCTTCTGACACAGTTTGGATCAATGGATGGGGAATTGTAAATTCACTCCTGGGGTGGTGCACATAGCCCTTATGCATTGGTACAGTCTATGAAATACTCAAAGGCATAGGCACAGACCTAAGCCGAACATTGGGCAAAATTTGGGTAATAATGGCTAGGCTAAGCCATTAGGCTTGTAATCTCCAATGAACCTACACTGTCCTTTTCTTTTCTGACTCTAAGTATCATCCCCACAGAGGTTATAGCCAATCAGCTGTGAGCATGTTTAGACTGAACCTAGTTAAAAACATGCAGTAGATCAATGGTTGGCTGCAACTGTATCTCTGGGCAGATTGAAATCACCTGGAGAATTAAAAAAAAATGCAAAAATAACTACAGCTGTTCAGCCACATTGGTGCATAGCCTCAGTGCAGCAACACTAATGGGGGCATTTCCTTTCCCACCCAATGACAGCACAGGTAGTGTGATGCAGTGTGTGAAACTGTGAGCGTTCCTTTCAAACCAAAACAGATGAACAGATGAACACACACACACACACACACACACACACACACACACACACACACACACACACACACACACACACACACACACACAGACACACACACACACACAATTTGATAGTGGAATACATAGGATACAATAAAGCATGAAGAGGCACCAGTGATGCAAAAATAAAAATAAATAAAAATATGATGATTAAGAATGACAATCACTATACATAAAAGTTTTAGAAGTATAGTCTACCATGCTAGAAAGTAAACATTCAACTATACAAGACCACCTTAAGAGTGAGGAGAGGGTGGGTATTGAAAGGTATAGATAGTTTGCATGATGAAAGGTTAGATTGGTAAGAATTTATTCATTTATTTCACATTTGTTTACCAGGGAAAATCCGACTGGGCCAGAAACTGCCCATTTTCAGCAGAGGCCCGGGGAATCATAATCTTTCAAAAATCAAGTACTGATATTTTATATCTCAAAGTATCATGTTACACTACAAAATATGAGTTAAAAAATGTTGTAAGGAGAAAAACATAGAACATATGTTTCATAGTAGAGTGCAATGAAAAACAATAACATGAGTTAGAGAAAATATGTGAGGAAAAACTCAATAGTCACATTATTTGTTTCATAGATGTGATAAATGAGACCAGCGACAATTCTAATAAGATGATTACATGATTAGAGACAGTGAAGGGAAATTGACTGATGTCTTAGTATGAGAAATTGTGTTCATATTATGGTTATAGTAGGAAGAATGATGGAGAGAAGGAGATTAAAAGGAGAGTGCAGGACAGGGTGTCTTCAGGTAACTTAGGTGAATAGGGAAGAAAGAGAAAGACACAATAAAGTGTGCAGAGATGAAGTGGATAAGGTAATGTAGTGTGAAAAACAAAATAAAGGAGGGGAGTAGGAGAATGATGAGGATTATGAAGTGTGATGTAGACTGACAAAAGAAAGGAGTGGATTAGGAGACTGGAGAGGATTGTGAAGTATGATTTAAGTTGAAGGCATGAGTGCAGAATGTAAACTATTTTTTTTAATATAGATCATACAGGTAAGGTTCATGGGCATAGCCATGAGTTAGTGAGAAATTCCTTGAGAGAGGACTTAAATAAATGGTGGCTAAATATAGTTCTAAACAAATTTGGGATAGAGCTCCATAGTTTGGATATGCAGTGTGAGTATAAACTTTGCCCCATACTTTTTTTTATGTTTCAAGCAGATTTTTGCTTGATTATTTTGCTTGGAATCATTGGGTTGTTCAAAAACACAACAGCAACAGCTTTACTTCATGATCTATATTTTACCTGTACTAAGATAAATTTCATGATAAAAATTGATACATGAGTTAAAGCAGTGTTATTTGAAAGCATATTTATTTCATTTGCACATAAAAGTTTTTTCCTTGTCTGAATCATCCTTTCTGAAGGACTCATATAAATAATTCTAGTTATAGCAGCATGCTGTCTGGAACATTAAGGTTTCTGCCTAACAGTTTAAGGATTTAGGTTTCTTTTCTAACCACCACTGTGTTTCTGTGAAAGCTCAGATTTTGTCCCAAAACATACTGACTGAAGTACTGCAATGAGTTCACCCTCTATTTACACGTGCATGCACAGAAACATACATACACATAGATGGATTTACTAAAAATAGTCTAAACACACTAAAGTCAATATAATGAATGTCAACAACAAAATTAAAAAGTAAACATCGACACTGAACTGCACATTTAAACATGCGGATGTGGCATGCATTTTTTCCTTGCAAATTACATGTTGACAGGTTTTAAAGTCAGTACTTCTGACTACAACCAGAGAGAGAGACAGAGAGACAGAGAGAGAGAGAGAGAGAGACAGAGAGACAGAGAGAGAGAAAGAGATACACATACATATTTATTTTATATATATATATATATATATATATATATATATATATATATATATATATACGGATTCACTAGACAATCTCGACATAATGAAATGTCGAATTTCAGTAAGTTGAGACTGAATAGTGGAAAGTGCAATTACGCAAAACTGCACTATTTCGAATGCGGAAACGTTGAATCTGCTATCATGGTGTCATGTTAGTGACATGTGGTGTGGTTTGTGGATTTATCTGGGGTTTCAGGTAAGTGATGTTTGTGTAAGGGTATTGGGTAGGGATTTTAGTGTGTGTGAGTGTGTCTAGTGGTGTTTTTTGTGTGTTTGTGCAACCTCGGAGTTAGAATATATAATTAGGGGGGGGGGTGCAGGGGCCTTGCCCCCCTGCTTATAGGTAGGGTGGGTATGTTTGTGTGTTGTGTTGTGTTTGTGTGTGTTATTATGTTTGTTTTAGTGTAGTTAGGTAATCTGCTATCATGGTGTCATGTTAGTGACATGTGGTGTGGTTTGTGGATTTATCTGGGGTTTCAGGTAAGTGATGTTTGTGTAAGGGTATTGGGTAGAGATTTTAGTGTGTGTGAGTGTGTGTAGTGGTGTTTTTTGTGTGTTTGGTGCAACCTCGGAGTTTGAATATATAAATAGGGGTGTGGGGGGTGCAGGGGGGCTTTCCCCCCTGCTTATAGGTAGGGTGGGTGTTTTTTTGTGTTATGTTGTGTTTGTGTGTGTTGTTATGTTTGTTTTAGTGTAGTTAGGTTGGTGTATGTGTGTGTGCTTATGTGCTGGTTTGTGTGTGTGTGTGTGCATGGTCGCAATTGTGCTATTCGTGGTTTTGGGGTTTCCACTATTCAGTCTCGAAATACTGAAATTCGACATTTCAGTATTTCAAGATTGTATAGTGAATCCATATATTTGTGTGTGTATACATATATATATATATATATATATATATATATATATATAATCCATATATTTGTGTATGTATATATATATATATATATATATATATATATATATATATATATATATATATATATATATATATATATATATATACACATATCTTGGCATGCATTATAGTTGACTGTATTGAAAATTTATGTTGACTGTTCTATTTATCTAATGTGCTATTTACATTAAAGTAATATTTTTAAAATAACTTTTTATTAATTTTAAAACAAAGGTTGTACAAAATTATTTAAAGATAAATAGAGCAAAACATAACTATTTACAGATGTCCACAACAAAATCAATCATTAAAATGTATCAAGGACATGTATTTATTTATTTATTTATTTATCTGACATTTGTTGACTGGGTTAGTCCAACTGGGACAGAGCTCTTTTGCAGGGGAGACCTGGGGGAACCTCCACAGTAAATACATTCAAATTGAGTTGACTTATAATAATACAAAATATCACATAGACATAAAGAATAACAAGTTAACATACATGGCAATTAGAATCTACATTTCAGCATGAGGTGGTACAGAGGGGAGTACAAGAAATAATACAGATAATCATTTAACTATTGAAAAGTTGTATACCAGAACAAATTAGACTGGCCTTGAATAGAAGAAGAGATGGTCAAGTATGAAAACAATTTCTTAAGAGTGGAGGTTACAAGTAGAGAGGTAGGAAAGATGAGTAGTGGTGTTGCAATAAAGAGAGATTAGGAAAAAGGTAGGGGTACACTGAAGTAGTAGCAAGATGAGAGACTAGGATACCTTAAAGAGATGGGTCAATCAGAGGGGAGATAGCACATAGTTTGTTTTTCTTTAAGTGAGTTTTTACTGCCTTTCTGAATTGGGATTTGGGTCTAAAGTGTCAGATGTCTAATGGTAGTTTATTCCAGTTCTCAGAAGGGTAACAGCTATAAAGGTTTCTTTCCTATGTTGATCTTGGGTTTGTGAATAGTCAGGAGATGTTGTTCAGAGCTCCAGACTGTTCTAGCTGGGGTGTAGGGGAAGATGATAGATGTGATGCTGGGGCAGAAAGTGGGCTGATGTAGAATATAATGAATTATCTGAAGCTGAGAGAGGAGGAGGTTATGGGGGAATTCCGACCAGTTCAGTTTTCTGAGTGCAAAGCAGTGATGAGTGGAGTATGATAGTTCAACAGCAAATTTAGCTACCTTGTTGTAAGTGGACACTTGTTTAGAAATAAGTGTGGCCTGTAAATTTGTGAGAATTTGAGAGATGTAGAGAAGGGTTGGTAACAGGTAAGCATGTGATAGAGCTGTTATAGCTATACTTGAGAGAAAATATTAGTTTCTATAAAGGAGAACGAGTTTTTGATTTTTTTTAATGTTACTTAAAACATGCAGGTCAAATTTTAGCTGATCATCGATAATGACTCCTAGTTGTTTGGTGTGGCTTTCTACTGAGATGGGTGTGTTATTGTGGAAAGAGATGGTGAAAGATGATTTCAGGTGGGACATTGTTTTTGGTATAAAAAGAAAGAGTTTGGACTTCTTTGGATTTAAGATTAGAAGGTTTAGGTTGAGCCAGTTTTCAATAGACAAGAAGGAGTCCCGTATTTTAGTATGAAGTTTGGGGGGAGTTATCGGCAATGGTGATGACTGTGGAGTCATCCACATACTGGACTAGTGATGACTATGGGGTAGATGTAGATAATTGATTGGTAAATATATTAAATAGCAGTGGTCCAAGAATTGATCCTTGGGGAACTCCTATCTGTATAGGGAGTTCAGGGGAGATAGCAGAGCACCATTTGACAGATTGGAAACAGTTTCTGAGGTAACTGGAGAACCATGAGATAGTGGTGGTTGATATGTTTAATAGAGAGAGTTAGTCTAATAGTAGGGGGTGGGAGACTGTGTCAAATGCCTTTGAGAGAGTGAGAAAGAGACAGGACACCAGTTTATTCTGGTCTCTGGCTTGTGAAATGGTGTTTGTGAAGAAGATGAGAGCAGTAGAGGTACTAAGACCAAGGTGAAAGCCATTTTGGGTGGGGTGATTAGGTTCTCTTGAAATGTGTTGTAGAACTTGTTTTTGTACACATTTCTCCAAGATCTTGGAGAGGGTGATAGAATTGCTATGTGCCTAAAGTTGGATAGTTCAGTGGAATTACCTCCTTTATGGATGGGAGGAGTGTAGAACCTTTTTTATATGTCTGGAACTTTAGCATCAGTAATAGATCAATTGATGAGAATAGAGATGGGTAGGGCTAGGAGTTGGCAGCTAGTTGGAGAAAGAGTGGAGGAAGACCATCTATTGAGGGAGTACAAGGTTTAAGCTTAAGAAGCAGAGATTTTATATATCTGATGGATACAGTTTTTAAGCAGAAAGCAGAGGAGGCATTAGAGGGAATAGGATTGAAGGAGGGTAGGGTGGAGTTAGAGTTTGAATGGTTGATAAGTTTAGTGATAGAGTCTATGAAGTAGGAGTTAAAATTAGAAGCTGTTTGGAGTGGAGTGATGGGGGGTTGGCTGTGGAGTAGATGGGTTACCAGGATGAAGAATTTGATTAATTGTATGCCAGAATTTCTTTGAGTTATATAGGTGTGTTCTAGGGGGATTAGAGTAATACTTTCTCTTGTCATTGATTAGTGCTTTCTTAGTAAGGTTATGAAGGTGTCTATATTGTTGTAGGTGAAAAGGCAGTTATGTTTTGGTCCAGAGCTTCCAATTTATATCCCTTTGAGCCATTAGGGAGTGAGTGGAGGGAGTTAGGTAAGGGGATATGGAAGATGTTATTCTGACATAGTGTATAGGGGCAAGGGAATTGAGTATGTTATGAAATATATTATTAAATTCTGTGACAGTGTCATTGAGTTATAGCTGTCTGAGAAGAGGGTCAAAGTTTTTTAGATCTTGGCATGCTTTGATTGTATGGAATTTGAGTATGTGTGGTCTAAAACGGAGGACTTTGGTTGGACAGTGGTCAATGAGGGTGTCAGGAAGGGTTTTGGGGGAAGTGATATTTATGGGGATGTGATACTAGGATCCAATCAAGTATAGATGAATGGGTAGTGGATTTAGTGGTATAAGTAGGTGTAGTTATGAGTTGTGTGAAATCATGTAAGTTGATGGAGGTGGAGGGATATACCATGGTGAGAGGTGAACAGTTGATGTTGACATCTCCCTCAATTATAGTCTCATTATGGAGGTCAGGTGAGAGAGAGAAAATAATACTTTCCAGTACTGTGATATTGTCGACAGATGGAATGTAGATTGCAGCAATGTTAAGTGAGGTGTGGGGATTAATTTTACAGTTATCCAAAAGAAGTTCTGCAGAAGAGTGAGGAGGAGAGGGGGACACCAGAGGGGTTAGTGTTTGGTTGCAGTGTGCATGATAGCTACACCACCTCCTTCTTTTTTTTGGTTCGATCTAGTCTTAAGATGTTACAGCCGGGGGATGTCTTTATCTGGAATGTGGGGTTTGAACCAAGTCTCCCTAAGGGCTATGATGTTAGGGGAGTGTTGAGAGATCCAAGAATGGAATTTAGAAGTTTTGTTGACTAAGCGTCCAGGTTGATGGCATAAAGGGAGATGTGTTTTGATGGGATATGGGAGACAAAAGTTGTGATTTGTATGGAGAAACTACCAGAGGGTGAGGGCAGACTTGGGCCAGGGTTGGGATGTATGTCACTTGCAAATAAAAGTGATAGGAGTGTAGGGATTAGTTGAGGCTTAGTGACATATAGTAGAATGTATTTGAGTTTTCCTTTAGCTTGGGTAGGTTTAAATGTCATAATATTTGTGTTAGGAGGTAAGGTTTTGGATTGAGTGTCGAGTGGTGGTGTTAAGAAAGAATTAGGGAGTTGAGGGAACACTGGTGAATAGGTAGGGGTGGGTGAGAAGAAGTTGGGCTTTAGAGGAAAATTATAATAGGAGAGGTTGTTAAGGATAGTTAGTGTGGAAGTAGCTAGCAGTGCTAGTAGGAGGGAGAGGTATGACATGGTGAAAAGTAGGTTAGTGAGGTAGTGGTTATGATTATGAAGGAGATTAAAGTAAGGAATTTGAAAGGTTATAGAATAAAAGGACAAGTAGATGCTGTTTGAGTGTGTGCAAGTGAAGATGGAGCTAAATAAGTAGAGTTAATAGGTGGTCATAAGGGTGGGGAGGGTGGAGAGGAGGGAGGAAGGAGATTGGAGGAGGTGGAAATGAGGGGGTGCAACTTTTGGGGGTGTGGTGTGGAAACCTAGGGAATAAAGAAAATTATGTCAGGGGTGAAATCACTTAATCACTTAAGAAATCACTTAATTTTGACCAAAATCTAAACTGTGAATAATAGTTGAAGTTCTCATTTTGGCAGTTGATTTTTTGCTAGATTGATTAATTCAGTGAAAAGAAAGAGTAGTTTAACATTTCTAATTCTTTGTGACTATTTTCTTGCTATAACTAAAATGAACCAAAAGAGAGGCACCTGCACCCTAGGAATGTAATCTGGAATTGGAGCATTAAATAAAATCAAGTAGTTAGAAATTATCTAATTATCTTTTCACAAAGGTTGGGCAAAATGTCTAAATTCAACCTAAAAAGGAGTTACTATTTTAAAATACAATAGCATATGAAACTAATCTGCATTATAGACTTCATTACACCTCCAACAATTAATTTTCCCATAGTTATATATTAAAGCCACTTTATGTGGAGTTAAAAAAAAGCTATGTGAAGAAATCTCCACATATATAGTTTCCAATAAAGAGGAGAAGTAGATTTCACATAGATTAAAGAATTAAGCATTTGTCTTCATCAGAAAAGGCTTTCTCAATATTCTTAGTTGAGTAATTCCAAAATAACGAATCTGTGGAACCAAATCCTTCTCTTATTATTTTATAAATTATTGATATATATGATTTATTCTTAATTGAATTGCTTTTGATTCTGAAAAAAATCAAGTGTCTTTGGCATATGATTTGTTTGAAAATCCATGAATATTTTGATTTTATCACTAACATATTTTTTACAAGATTGTATAGTCAACCAATTATTATTTTCTAAACAATGTCTTGCAAGAAGATAATCTGTATTATGTGATTTATTTCCAATTAAAAATTGATACCAAATTATTAAATTTGGATCTGTAAGGTCTAGCATTTTGTTCATATTAAAACTTCCCAAACAACCCACAGTATTTAATATAGGGAACATTAAAAACAATAAATCTTTATCTATATAATAAGAATTCATGAATCTTTTAAAATTTATAAGGATGTAATCAGTGAAGGGAGAGGAATATTATTTTTTCTTTTCATTTAAACATAAATCTGTCGAGATCCATTAAAATGTATTATTAATTCCAGATTTGGAGAAAGATTCTATAACATGGCTATTATTTATTAATCTTTCATGAATGGATTTCCAAGTGGATTGGTAAGAGGAATTGAACCATAAAAATATTCAATAGAGTTTTGGCATATAATTCAACATTTGGAAAACTTAATCCACCTTCTTGCCAACTTTTAACGTGCCAGTCAAAAGATATTCTTGGTTTACTGGGGAACCAGAGGAAATTGAGAAGAGTAGAATTTAATTTCTTAAAGAATTTCTTAGGAGAGATAATAGTTAGTGATTGTGGATAGAAAAATATTTCTGGTAAGATTATTTTTATGAAAGTAAGTCTATCTTCTATTGTAAAAATCTGTTCAAATTAATGATTATTTTAGTAAAAGTGTATATTTAATTACTATAATGTACTGCTATTGAGTTGTTTACAATAGATGTAATTATAATTCCAAGAAAATTAATTTGTGAATTGTCCCAAATAACATTTTTATAGTTTCTTAAATTTTTATAGTTTCTGTTTTATCAGGCTTAAACATTAAACCTGATGCTTTTCAAAGTAATTAATAAACTTAGTTACATTTTCTATTGAAGCTTCAACATCACCACTTGTTATTAAAATATCATCTGCAAATAACTGAGCGGTGGTGGTGCTGTGGTAGCGTTCTCGCCTCACATTTAGACGTTGCATGTTCGATTCTCAGTTAGAGCGTCTTCTGTGTGTTGACACGCATGAATGGGCATTCCTTCATTGAAGGTTGTGCATTAGGCCTGGCAAGCTAGCACGTAAAAATCTACTGCCAATCATTAGCGGACCAGAGTTCCGCTGTGGTGACCCCTAACTGGGAAAAGCCGAGAGAGAGAGAGATCTGCAAATAACTGAGTTTTACAGAAATAACTTTCATCTATCGAGAATCCCTGAATTTTGCTATTAGAACAAATAATTCCAACTAATAGAATCAGAAGCCTTATTTATATCTATACTTATAATAAGTTATTTTTTTTATGTTTATTAGCCAAATCTGTTAAAGTGTTAAGCATAATTATGTTATCCTGAACATTTCTATGTAGTATAAAACCAGTCTGATTATCATTTATTAATGAAATCCTGGCATAATAAGGTTCAACCTTTTTGCAAGAATAGACATTAATATTTTATAATCAACATTTAATAATAAAATAGGACTGTAATAAAAACATAAGTTAGAATCTTTATTTGGTTTCAAGATAGGAGATGTCAGTTAATATTTCCAGGAGGGGTGTGGGATGGCTGACATATGGTTAACTGGTTCAAAAACTTTTAATAGGATATTTAAAATATTCTCAAGGGCTTTACTTGGTTTAAGATTAATTATTAATTTGATCTTTTAACTCCTTACAAGAGAATGACTTATCAATTTTAATCTTTGTTCTGTGTTAATTTAAACGTTATATTATCTTCCAAAAAGTCAGTTATGTTGTTAATTTCTAAGTCTGTCTCTTTGTTAATAATTTCTTCATAATATTTCCTAAAGCATTCTAGTATGTATTTTAATTTTTTTTAGAATGTGGTTAGAAGGATAGGTACTGTTCCAAGATTTGTATTTAAAAAGGATAGGTCCTTTAAGGAAATTTTAGAGATAGGTAATAAGGGAGGTATAAGTAGTACCAGTAGAATGTTGGGAAACTTCAAATGCAGAATATGCACATATTGTACGTATATTTTGGAAACTAAAGATACATTTTGGTTGAATGGTAGAAATATATATATATATATATATATATATATATATATATATATATATATATATATATATATATATATACACACACACAGGGGCATTTTAATTGTTTGAGCAAAAATGTGATCTACATGGCTAAGTGTAAACACTGTCCAGTGTATTACATCGGGAAGACATGCAGATGTTTCAAAGAAAGAATAAGTGAGCATTTGTTAGACATCAGAAATAACAAGCTCACAAATGCCCTAAGTAGGCATGTATCAGTACATGAAGGACATGTTTTTAATTTTTTAGTATTACAACAGATAGTCAAAAACCAACAAGGTAGGGTCTTAGATGTACACATAGGTATATCTTAGTTAAACTGGCAGTTGCGGTTAGATGCAGCTAGTTATTGTGGCATTAATGAGAATGTTAGTATTTCTGGTGTACTGAAATTAAGGCACATTTTAGGATAGATGGTTTATTGGAAAACTGTTTTTAATATTCAAAGTATTGTTTTTAAAAAATATTGTAATAGTTAATTGAATTACAGATTGATTGATTAATGTGTGATTGAAATAGTATAAAGGGGTTGGGTTTTGTAAAACAGTTGTTCTGATGAAGTCCTGACATAGATGGATGAAAGAGCTTAACTTGTTGTTCGTGGAAGAGGATTAAACTTTTTGGACTATCCAGTGACGTGTGGTGTTTCATCTGCTTTGGATCTTTTTCTTTTAAATCAGTCACCTTGTTTGAAAATTATTTCTTTAATATGATCAGTATTTATTTATTTCTTAGATCTAACAGTCAAACTATGTAAGCTTTTTTGGTTTGTTAAGTATTTAATTTTAATTTTTCCAGATTTATTAATATTATATGGTGAAGTAAATGAAGATATTTCTGATTTAATATTTTCAACTCAGCATTTGCCAATGTGTCATAAGGTTGTAAATTGGATTTCAATTTATCTATATTAGACTGCAAAGACATCAACTCCATATCCCACTGTTTTTTTACATATGTACCAAATTTTAATTCTTCCATATAGAATCCCAAATAATTACATCTGAAACTTCTTCATGATTAATAATTTCAGTGTATTGATCTATTTCTTTTAGACACCATTCCTTAAAATCTCTTAATTTTACTATATAAGCAGGAATTTGCTAATAGAAAATCAAATTACTTTGCTTTAACATTAACTTAAATGTATTAGCTTTGCGGTCAGATAAAGGAAATAATGTTATAAATAAATCTTTAGTTTTAGTAAAAAACTAACAGAAGTAAAAACTTTATCAATGTTTGTCTGGCTGTCAAATCTATAAGAATAATGTGTAAAGTTAAGAGAGTTAGTTGATTTTATATGATAGCTATCTCTCAAATTATTATTACTATATTTGTTTTACATTTGTTGACCAGGTTAGTCCGACTGAGCTGAGTAGCCCTTTTTCAGTGGAGGTCCAGGGAGAAAAGCTACACAGTAAATACAATTTGTTACACAGAGACATAACAGATAAAACAACAAATAAGTATACAGTATGCTCATCACATTGTGGGTATAGTTATACACAAATAGTTGGCAATGTGGTTCAGTAAATGAGGAAATAATGAGGAAATATGCAAATACAAAAATACATTTTTGATAAACAGCAAGAATTTACAAAAATACCTGTAGTCTTTTAAACAAATATGAAAATCAGCAGAGGAGAGTGAGAGAAAGAAGAGGTAGAGTAAGAGATTAAAGAGGAAATGGCTAAGATAAGATTGTAATTATAGTACAATCGCACAGATAAGGAGGCATGAGAGATCATACTGATAGAGTGAGTTAAGAGTCAGAGAGAGGACAGGTAGTTAGCTGTCTTTGAGGTTAGAAAAGTAGCTTAAGGAGGATGAGTGCAGTGGCAGGACCAGTGTGTTTTTTTGGTATTCTCTGGTGGCTGTATTGAATTGCTTAGGATGTTTGAGGAATCTAATTTTTAAGGGGAGTTTGTTTTGAGATATGGTAAGATTGTAACTGTATAGGTTGCATTCAGTTTTGGTCTTGGGTTTATATATTTGTAGCAGGGTCTGGTCGGAGCTACATAGAGACCTAGTGGGAGAATAGTGAGAGATGACAGCAGTTAGACTAGGATAGAATTATTGCAGGTGTAGAGCTGAGTGAATTATCTGTAGTTCAGAGAGAAGGAGCTGGTGGGGTAATTCCAACTGGGTCTATATTAAATCAGTGAATGCTTAAAAAAACGAATGCTGATCTATTGACCCCATGTAAGCAAAAGCTTCCACAAAAAATAAAAATAAATACTTCAAGACAGTAATTAAAGTGGGGGGCTGTGCTCCCCACAATCCCCTACTTAAATATACCAACTCTGAGATTGCACTACAGTGACAAAAAATGGCAAAGTTACGGAGGCAGCCAAGCGATTTCTTTCCCAAGGAAAGAAATCGCTTATATGCCGTTTCGCTATTTTGCTGTTTTGTGCTTTCAAGTTCAATCAAGACACATTCGAAGGATTGCATCTTCGATTATATAATAGGAACCCTTCCAACCAAAGTGTCTTAAAGAAAGACAGTGGTGAGATTTGTAAGTTTGTTGTGCAGCAAATCCAGCTATCTTGTTATAGGTTAATTCGAGTTTAGCCAGGAGTGTGGAGTTCAGATTTATAACAATTTAACAGCTATACAATAGGCTAGGTAGAAGGTATGCATGAGAGAAGGTTACTTTTGCCTTGTTTGTTAAGAACTTTTTGTTGCAGTATAGGAGGCTGCATTTTTGGTGTGCATTTTTAATACAATTATTTATATGTAAATCATATTTAAGTTGGTCATCAATTGTGACTCCCAGGAGTTTTGTACTGGTTTTGAAATTGATGGACATGTTATTGAGGGACAGTATAGCAAATGTGGATTTACAATAGGTGAGGTTTTTGGGGAGGGAGAGTAAGAGTTTAGTTTACTTAAGGTTAAGAATAAGGTGGTTGTTACAGAGCCATGTTTCAATGGAGTTAAAAGATACTTGGATAGCAGAGATAAGGTTGGAGGGTATCAGTGATGGTGATGACTGTTGAGTCATCTGCATATTGTATAAAGGATGACTGGGGACAAGAGGCATGGAGTAGATTAGTGAAGATATTAAAACATAATGGGCCAAGGATAGATCCTTGGTGGACACACATTTTCTCTGGGAGGGAGTGTTGAGAACTAAGTGTTTAGCTACTGAGGAGATCTTAGGAACCCTATCAGTAGTTATGTCTTTACTAGAAAGAATACAGTTAAAATCTACTGCAATAATCAATTCACCTTTTGTATATAAGGTTATAATATCCAAATATTTCTTAGCAACTTTGTCTCCAATTCTATGTGTCCAGTAAGAATTCACAAAAGTGGAAAGTTTTTTTGTCAATTTCTACTACTGCTAAACCCAACATGCCATTTTTATCTGGATATTTATTTACTATTTTAGGTATAGGTAATGAATTTCTCCAAAGAATAAGACTGCCTCCCCTTTTTGATTTAAAATGAGAGCTCATAAGAGTTGAATAATTCCTTTAACATCAATCTAGCTACATCTCCAGATAATAAATACATTTCTTGTAAGAAAATTATGTGAGCTTTATACAGTTTTAAATATTTCAAAATCCACGAAAAACCCTGGCAGAAGACAAATGCTGTACGATATAAACCACTGAATAATAGTGAGAGTAATATACTGGTAAAACAACAAAGTTTATTAAAGGTTTTTAGATCCCATGAGTTCTCATCAAGACATGTTGATTTTTTATGTATGCTGCTTGAGTTAGTACTGGATAATGTATTCTTGTTTAAAGATAAATGTTACTGTCAAATATCGGGAGTGGTGATGGGCACTAGTTGTGCCAATTCTTATGCCAACCTGGTTATGATGGAGTGGGAACAATGACATATTTTGAATAGGAAAGATTCTAATATAATCTTCTATGTATGTTTTGTTGATGATCTTTTTGTTGGTTGCCATGGCAATGCGCATGAATTGATGGAATTTTTTCAAGACCTCAGTAGTAGTAGTAGTAGGTTTCTTAAATTCACCATGTGCAGGTCTACACAGTCTATTAATTACTTGGATGTAACTGTCTTTAAGAAAGACGAGGGTTGTGCACAAAAGTCCATAGGAAGGATTGTTATTGTCCAGCTTTCCTTCATAGGGAAAGCATGCATCCTCTGCATGTGTTTTCTAACGTAGTGACTGGACAGTCTATGAGAGTATCCCACCTGTCCTGTGATGAGAAAGATTTCTCTTTGGAGCTAGACTATTTGAGTAAAGCCTTTGCAGCAAGGGGGTAGCAAAGTGCAGCCAATCAGATGGTAGTAGCTGCTGCCTCTACCAATGTAGTATTGCCAGGAAACATTTCATCTCCTGAATCGACCAGTTCTGTGTATTCTACACCACCAATGGAACTGCCCTCAGTTCCTGGTTCAGAGAAGGCCACAGCAACATCCAAAGCAGGACATGTAGTATGACGTATGATTATCTCAATGGTCAAGGACCAGGTTTTTCCAGTGCTTCCTCTGCAGTTTCGCCACCACAGTACTGGGTCTATGGGCCATGAGGGACTGAGGAATGGCCAGAAATGGAAGGAGCCTCCAGGTATTAATCAGGTACAGACTCTCAAAAAGATGTGGGGCCTGAATCAAGCAGACTGATTTGGAACATTTCTAGATATGTTCTTAAACCAGTTGAATGATCTTTGTTAATGAGAGGTTTAGGATTTATACCTTCAACTAAAATGGACATAAGTGAATGTTTAATTGAACTCAGACTTTTTACACACAATGTGGCCTTGAGAACAATGTTTGGTAATGAGATGAGTGCTCCAAAAGCATTTTTTCGTAAACCCAGTGTTTTTGTGCCCAACTTATCACATAGTGTAGAGGTTTTTCTACAAGCCTGTGAAAAAGATCTATATAGCAAGCTCAATAGGACATGTAATTGCAATAACAACTTATCTAAAGCTGAACAGCAGGTACGTGTTGACTTGCAGTGTAACCAAGACATAGTTTATTCACCCAGCTGACAAGGGCGGACCTGCAGTAGTGCTGGATACAGACTATTATTACAGAGAAATTTTTAAAATGCTATCGGATTTTACCACTTATCATGTTGTTGATGTAAATGTTGTTTCAAATATACACACCAGCATTTTGAATGCCTTGAGTGAGTGTTTGTGCACAGGACTTACAACACAGGAAATGTTTGATTATTTTAATGTTGATACACCCCTGATACCTCAACTTCACAGTCTTCCCAAGCTACATAAGAATTCAGTACATACTTATTTTATGGCTCACAGAGCCAAATTCAATTTTTCTGCACTCGCAACTTAGAGAAGTACTGGGGGATTTCTCTATGGTTCTTAAAGATACTGAACAGTTTTTGCAAGACCTGTATTCTGCTACTGCTGACATAACAAATGTGAGAATAGATATATTAGTAACCCTAGATGTCATTTCTCTGTTTACTTGCATCCCCAACCAAGAGGGCATTAATATGGTCAAAAATGTTCTTTTTAGATCTCATAGGTTCTTGTCAAATCATGCTGATTTTTTATGTATGCTGCTTGAGTTAGTACTGGATAATAATGTATTCTTGTTTAAAGATAAATGTTACTGTCAAATATTGGGAGCGCCGATGGGCACTAGTTGTGCCAATTCTTATGCAAACCTGGTTATGGTGGAGTGGGAACAATGACATATTTTGAATAGGAAAGATTCCAGTATAATCTTCTATCGATGTTTTGTTGATGATCTTTTTGTTGGTTGGCATGGCAATGAGCATGAATTGATGGAATTTTTTCAAGACCTCAATAGTAGTAGTAGTAGGTTTCTTAAATTCACCATGTGCAGGTCTACACAATCTATTAATTACTTGGATGTAACTGTCTTTAAGAGAGAAGGGGGTTTGTGCACAAAAGTCCATAGGAAGGATTGTTATCGTTCAGCTTTCCTCCATAGGGAAAGCATGCATCCTTTGCATGTGTTTTCTAATGTAGTGACTGGACAAGCTATGAGAGTATCCCACCTGTCCTGTGATGAGAAAGATTTCTCTTTGGAGCTAGACTATTGGAGTAAAGCCTTTGCAGCAAGGGGGTATATTCAAAGGGAAATTATTAAGGCCTGGAAGAAGGTTTTAAAGAGAGAGAAGGTCAGGCCAAACCTTACTTCTCTGATAAAGTGATGCATCCAGTAGGAAAAAGGATGAGACCCCCTGGGGTCCCAGTGGTTTTATCCTATATGCAGGATGTTTGTATGGTTAATGATATTTTTTTGTAAAAACTGGCCCATTTTACTGGTGGATGATAAGATTTCAGACCTGGTGGGGCCACAACCCAGGTTTATTCACAAGAATAAGAAGAACCTGAAGCAGCACTTGTGCTATCCCAAAATGTTCATAAATGGTGGAAGGGACTGGGTTGGCACCTGCAAGTGTGGTCCTTGTGCATACTGTGATTGTGTGGATGAATGTAGATATTTTAAGCACCCAGGAACTGGCTGCCTGTGGCAATTGTGAACCAAGGTGGACTGTAACACCATGAATCTAGTGTATGTGACACATTGTGTTATTTGCTTCTGGTTCTATGTTGGGAAGACAAACTGGCGTTTAAAGGAAAGGATAAGGGACCATTTGTATTGTACTAGAAAAGGTCTGGAATGCAACACCCTAGCTAAGCATACCATCTAAGCAGGCACTCAACATACTTTTTTATTTCAGGTCCTGCATGTAATGGATGAGGATATGAGGATGGGGATATTGTAAATAAGGCAGAGGGTATTGAACTACAATGGGTTTTAAGGTTGGGAGAACACAGGGGTCTTGGCTTGAATGACAATGTTCCCCTTAAGTCAGTATTAAAATCCAAAAGGCTTAAGTAGCCATGTATTTTTTAGAAGTATACCAGGTCACTTTAAAGCTGTGTTTTGTGTTAACTAATTAAGATTATTGAACAAAATTTTAAATCTTGTGACTGGTTGGTGCATAGTAAGCTATTTGTATTTAAGTACATATTTTTACATTTATTGTTGTCTGAAAAAGCGGTGTCTATCACTGTGAAAGTGCTCACCTTTTAATAAACTTTGTTGTTTTACCAGTATATCACTCTCACTATTATATACTATTATTATCCGTGGTGGTGGTGCTGCGGTAGCGTTGTTGCCTCACAGTAAGACGTTGACCGGTTCGACTCTCAGCTAGAGTGTCTTCTGCATGGAGACATGCGAGAATGGGCATACCTTAGTTGAAGGTTGTGCATTAGGGCTGGCAACTCAGCACGTAAAAATCAACTGCCAATCATTAGCGGACCAGAGTTCTGCTGTGGCGACCCCTAACCGGGAAAAGCCAAAAGACACAACAACAACAACATTACTCTCACTATTATTCAATGATTTATATCGTACAGCATTTGTCTTCTGCCAGGGTTTTTCGTGGATTTTGATTTATTGTGGTATTTTCTCGCTGCTTGGGATTTTTTGTTTCTAGTTCTAAATATTTGTTTAAGCTATTCCTTTCCAATGGATTATTAAGTCCACTGATGTTTAATGAGAAACAACTATAGGTTGACATTCATAAGAACATGTAAATGGACTGATTTAACATTAGTTAGCTTAAAATATAAGAACCGAGTACTAATAATTATTGTTATGGACAAATATAAAAAAAAAAAAAATCAAAATTTCAAACTGATATACATTCAAATTCCCATCATGGTATTAAAATTCCCAGATTTGATGATATAATCATATAAATCCCAAACCAATCAACCCATCCCAATGTCACCAAGCTAAACAGTTGCTACTGCTTCTTAATTTAAAACACTATTATTAATTATAACTTTTTACATCACACTCAAATCATGTTAACAGAAAAAAACAATATAAATTATTAATTTGAAACATATTAATATTTAAAATCATGGAAATATATATTTGGAATTTTTAATAATAAAGAATAATATTATGTATTTCGGTATATATCAAAAATATCCCAGGAATAATGTATTTCAAATTTCTTTACTTTATCAAGATATTTTATATAGTCATTTCTTCTAATTTATCCTACTTTAGACAATATTATAAATACCCTAGTATGTAAGCTTTTACATGGAAGAAATAAATAAAACTGACAACACCTATGACACATTAACCTAGAGACATCATAACACCAATAAATATCAAGATCACATATCATAAAACTTTTAAAACTAATTTAATAAAGTGTGAAAAGGTAAAAGTAGTAGTCAGACTATGGAAGTGTAATCAAAAGATGCTACAATTTAAAATTACATATTTGTGTATACAGTATGTGCATATATATGTATAATAATATATTTACAGTGATGTGCATATATATAACTATCTATACTTATAAATTATGAGTAGATGCTTGATATGTATATTAAGAGTTGAGTGAATAAGTTCTATGTATCTATGCATGAGAGTAAATGTACAAATTAGTGAATGTTTTTAAGTGAATGTTTGTTTGTATTTTGAATGTACGTATATTATTATCTAATACCTCTAGTACTTGGAATATACATTTAACATCTAACTTCTGTACAGAAAGCATTATTTTATGATTATGTTTTAAGTATAATTTACTTACAAATTTGCTTAAACGTATAATACTTTTCATTGCCTTGTTCTAAAATGTGCATATCAAGTTTTTGTATTCATCATACCAATGTGAAATGAAAAATGCTTGGAATGATTTAAAAGTCAATTTAGTATAAAATAAAATTACATATTTCACCAACAAATATAGAACATTTTGAAGAGTTAAATCTACTTATTAATATTATTTTCCAATAATTTGTGAAGCAACTCTGAGTAATTAAGGCAACATATGTTGAGCAGATTGAGGTGTTTTAAGCATCTTCCCCCTAAATTGTTTCATATAGCACACAAGACAACAGCTTATATTAAAGTATAAGTACAGTAATGTATATAAATGCTGTTATATGCAAATTAATATCTATATAGAAGTCAAACAAATATATTTCTCTCAGAGCAAGTTTATAATCACTGTTAATAGTTTCCAATCACCTGTCTATAAAAATAATTTTTATAAAAAAAATGATATACCAACCAGTATGCAGAGGAGTGAACCATATGTTATACCATGTAAGATATGCTAGCTTCCTGCATGCGTGTTGTCATTTGCATGTTAGTAATTTATTGTTCCCTGTGTTTAACCTTTACAGTTCTTTTGTATTACACATCTCTTTTGGGAATCACATCACGTGTTAGATTTCACAATTACATTTCAAGGAAAGCATTGGGACAACTGTATACTAAAGTAATGCCAAAAGGTTATGGAGTTGTTTAGTTTTTGTAGACAGTTGGTTATACTTTGCATAAATACATCTGTAGACCCCTTACTTATGAATAGACAAGTGTGGTCTGTGTAAATATGAATTTCAATTTGAGTGTGTTTTTGCATGTGAATGTCCTTGTGTATATAGAATTGCATTGTAGCATCATTTACTTAAGTACAGATGCTTAATCTGTATCTTACCAGCTTTCAGATGATTAATAGCTCTCTATAACAATATTTTTATACACTGTCAGATGCTATGTATGGCACATGTCATTCTCTGTTTACTGTTAGCTTTATTCATGCTATGCATTTGTATGTATTCTGTATTTCACAGTCTTGATACTTAATTACCTCTTTGTATTATATCTCAGGTGTTCCATTATCTGTGGATCACCTATGGTCTATGGGTTTGTTATATTTTTTATTATATTAAACCTTTAGGTGTGCCACTGTCTGTGCAAGAAGCAGATCACTTATTTTACTTATTAGATCTTATTTAATGAAACTATTCTTCTGAAAATCTGTATTCCAAGGGAGCCCAGGTAGAAAATACAGATAGCCTTTGAACAATACAAAGGTTAGAAAATGTCAGAAATATAAGACATAGCTAGCAAAGAAGTTAATGGTTTGTAGTTGCATAAATGAAATGTGGATATGAAACATATTAGGTCAGTAACAATAATGGATCAGTTAAGAAAGTAACCTTTTAAAATATCAGGACTCTCAATGCCGAGTCTTGAAATGTTTAGACTAAATAATCAAAAATACAGTCTGGCAGTGTGTAAATATTTGTGTGTACAATATAACAGGTAGAACCAGAGAAACTGTAGAGGAAATTCCATTACTGCAATAGGTATCTTTGTTTATGAGAAGTATACTGCATCGCACTGTCTAATTATTACTAAAATTATATTAGTTTTTTTCAGCTTCATTCATGACACATTAAAACCAGCAATATTATTTTAAATAAGCATTTTCATCACTATAAATGACAATTCCTCTGTACTGGGATGATCTGCTGAATGAGTATATTATATTTACACTGTACTTATATAAAGAATACAACCTTCAATGAACTATAATTAGGATGACCACAAAATGCCACTAAACAGAGACTAGTACTGGGTGTCTTTAAAGTCTGCAGATGTCTTCTTTTTCTTCTTCCCACTGAATTCTTCTTTTCTTTCCTTCTTTTCCACTTTTTAAAAGATAATGAGCATAAAAACTACATGGATATGTTTTAAAATTAACTAGATTAACTTTAACTTTGTGTGTGTGTTTCTTCTGCTTGTTTTAACAGTCTGTAAGTACACTTCCTGTAAATGAGAGTTAAAGTTCAAAATGTAATTCCTGCAGACCAGGTAGCTTGAACATTGAATCTATACTGTTACAAGTTGAAAAACAGCTTGAGGTATGTGGGAAAAAAACATTCTAAAGCAACTTCACTAACACTAGGCAGGAAAAGGGCTGAAAAGAAGCAGTTAATGTAAAAAGCAGTCAATATCATCTCTAATTATTTGAATAAGAGCCCAAGTAATGAACAAACACCACACAAGTTAAACCTACTAAAAGAAAGTGAAGTAATGTATATAAATGCTTTTCATGCAGCCACCACTCAGCACAATACCCACTACACATAGATTTATCTTATCAAATGCAACCGTATTCACAAGATACACCCCCATCACATACACACTACTCTCTATGTTTGAAAATAATGTTAGAGAGATTTAAAAGAAAATAATAAAGGGACGTAATAGTAATACTAACATATACACACTATTTATATATGCACTATACACTATTTTAGATACAATATAAAAAGTATTTTGATAAACTATATATTTTTTTGTTTTTGTTATACATTGTATTTGATGATGAACTGTAATAGATGACAAAACTGAAAACCTGTGAGAAAGCTATTTAGGCAAAATAGAAAATGAGAACAACATTACATTCCTTTAATTTTATTATTTTTGTCCTTCAAAGAGCAGACATTTATTGGTCCTTGTCCCTTAAAGCTGACAAGTGTCCAATCCATATTTTCTGTACTGATCAAAACGTTTTTTTTCTGAGAAAAGTCCAGTGCATCTTCTAGAGAATTAAACGTTTTCTGACCTTCTGGTACAAAGATCCTAATTTTGGCTAGAAAAATTAGTTGAGCTTTATTTTACTTGAGAATTATCCCAAGCAGTTTTCAGTACCAGGACCTTATCTTAGCTGGAGAGAAATTTTACAATAATAGATCTGGATACTAGAGGATTTGTTTTAAAGAAGAAGTCAAAAGAGATTCATGGACTCTGTCAATACCAAAAGAGAGAGCTTCTGGCATATTTAGAATTTTAGGCATCCAGTTAGTTAAAAACTGAAACATATTGTCTCCTTCTTCCTTTTCTGGTATTCCATATATCCTAATATTATTTCTTCTAGATCTACTCTCTTTGTCCTCTAGTTTTTCCATAAGCAAAGTATTTTGTTTTAACAGGAATTCTGTGTGATTTTTACTCTCTGCCATTCTGCTATCCAGGTGATCTAATGTGTTTTCTATTGTTGAGATCTGAACAGATTGTTGTTTTATGATCTTTTTCAATATTTCCATTTATTTCTTGGAATCTTCTTTTGCATTGTCCATCTTGATCTCAAGTTCATCAAATTTAATGGAAAGCTCCTGGATACTGCCCATTATAGACTGTAGTTCCTACTTCACTGAGTTGTCTTGAGAGTTCTTTTTTGAGTGGCTCATTCTGTCACAACAGTCAATAAAACGTCTGACAAGAAAAATCAAAGAAAAAAAACATAAAAACTTGATTTTTCTATCATAGTTGTCCAATATTGTTTGAAAGACTCAAGATGTATAAGAAAATAAGTTTTTGTTAAGTTTGTATAATAAAATACTCCTCCAGATTCACAAAGCTCCATGCAAGAATAAGGCTATTCTTGCACAGAGTGGTTCATGTCTGTTTAGGACAGCAGCATGCCTTGCAGATGCATGAAGGCGCATTGCTATCTAATCTAAATGGACATGAACTAGGAGCGAGTACAGGGGGTGTGTGTCAGTAGTGCCTGCACATGAAACACACCCCCTTCACTGTGAAAGTGCCATATAGCATTTTCTGACACAGATGAGTGTCAGTCTATATAATATTAGAGCCTACCTGTAATATTATATAGTAAACAAGTGTCCGCAGACACTGAAATGTAAATAGCTAACATTTCAGTGTCCACGGACACTGAAAATAAAATAAAAAACACAAACACATAGAAGGCAGCAGCCTTCAATTGCACAACCCCAAATGTATGCACTCTTGCCCCGCATGCATGGAAGTAGTAGGGCAAGAGGAAAGGAATAGAAATTAAAAAAGTGTAATATTTGTTTTCATCAAATAAATCTGACGTTTAAGCAGTGCACAGCTTGTTTGCATGGCACACTGCTATGCTTAGCCTGGCTGAAATCCTGAAAATGATAGACAAGTGGTACTGTGATAGAAAACATCATCAAGCTGCTGTACCGCAGTGGTACTGCCATGGTATATCATGTAGAACATGCTTGGTTCGAATCACCTCTCTGCCAAATTATTTAATAAACATTTAAGGAATTTGAATGATAGATGTCAATCATATGGCTCATGTATAGCACAGTAGGGGTGGGAATAGGTAAAATATAAATGTAAAAAATAATTTATAAATTTAATGAAAATAAAAATAGATTTAAGGAATCCTTTGCTAGTGTAAGCATTGCTTACCTGCTTTCAGCTCTGCTTAGCTGGTGTAAGCATTGCTATGCGGATTTACGCAGAGCTAAGCATAGTGCAGCATATTAAAAATGGCCAGTCAAGAAAAAGTGCAGGAAAACTGCCCTATTTAAACTGCACAGGTGGGAATACAGCCATAACCATTTGGGACTGCACACAGCAGGACCAAAATGTCTGGCGTTGGTGAAGGTGTGCACTTCTGAGCTCAACATTGGGGCATCCAGGAGTTCAGAGTCATGGTTGTACTCCTAGTTAAAAACCATGATGGCAGGTTCCTGCAGGGCTAGTACCAGGGCTCACAGCACAAAGCGGAGGCCTGGGACCAGCTTCCACGTGATCTCACCAGTGCCAGTGGGAATACCCCGGACTAATGAGCAGGTACATCACCACCATAATGGCCTGAAGCAGAGGAGGGATGCACTCTTGGACCAGTGGATCCAAGAAGCCCGAGCGCAGGATGTCCCACCTGTCTTTAAGTATGAAGTCTTATGTATCTCTAACTAAATATGGAAAAAGTTTAACTTGTGACTTTGCAGGTGTGATTAATGTGTGATGTCTCCCCATACAGCTGCTGCAGAGAGGTCCCAGAATGTTGAGGCTCATGCCAGCGACTGTCCCGGCTGCTTTGGTAGTATGGTGAGTACAGAATACCCCCTACTATTAGCAGTAAGCAATCAATGTTGTAGTAATGATAGTACTGCCTGTATATATAATTGTGCTGTAAAAGTCATGAATAAATGCCTGAGTCAGGCTGCCAGTGTTACAATGGAGTATTCCCAGCTGCTGTGTAATACAGATATCAATAGCAAACAAGGTACAATATGCAGGAAAGGAATATCAGAATATGTATGAGTGTTTCTAAGTGAATCTGCCAAGAAAGTGCCATGTCAGGCCTACTATAACAGTTAGAAATGAAAACTATTCCCCTGTGCAGATCATGCAGCAGGAATAGTAATTGTGGATTTCTGAGTTGTACACAGATATGTATGTCAAAACTAATAAAGGTGATCCCAAACACTGGTGTGTGTCATCTCACTTGTACCTGATAAATAGAAATGTGTATGTCCTGCAGAATGCATTAATTGAGGTGAACTAATTTAGCACTGCTTGTCTGCATACTTTAGAATGGGCATGTCAAATAACTGAAAAAAAGCAACAGTACATATTCCCATCAGAATGTTTTTTACTTGTTTGTCTGCCAGCATTGTCATGTGTTAACCTTTCAATTTCAGCCGTATGTAGCTGTAAATGTACTTAAAAATGTATAAGGCTAACAGGTGCAGACTTAAAACCTACACTGTGTACTTAGGAATCTAAATTGCAGTATGTAGTTGCAAAACAGGCAAATGTGCAATCCAGCTAATGTGCATGTTTCACAAACAGTGACATCAATGTCTGTATGTCTGTTGTGTATGCATAATTTGTACTGAAAATGGGAAACAAATAATGCAACATGTCATAATAAAAGTACTGTACACAAAAATATGTACTAGATATAAATGTCACAAACAACACACAGCACCGCCCCAGTAGCTCAGTCTGATAAGGACCAGGCCTGGAGTTCAATTTTCAACACACACCACGATTCAAATCCAGTGATCAACACTAACATCTCAGTCTGGTCCTACAGTTATAAACCACAATCTGCATAGGAAAAATAATGTACTGCAACTCATACATTTTCCAGCCCCAGTCCTACAAATAGATACAAGCTAGACACTCTGCAGTCTGGCCCAGACAAGTCCCTCAAGTGTCACACTGTCACGGATAGTTTCCCCAGTTGTCAAGAAACCTGCACACAGAGAATGTCACAGTAGATGTATGTGAAAGGCGCAGCACACACACCAGGGCCTGCAACTAATATGTGAATCTGAAATATGTGTAGAAACAGCAATGTAATGTGCACACAGTTCATCTGCACAGGCCCACAGGTTAAGAAATTAACAGGTATGATGTGTATGACTAAAATAAGGGTACAATTGATCTGTTGATATCTACAGCTGTTGATGTGCTGTAGTAGCCCTATGGCCCAGGTAGAGTATTCTGCCCTTCATAGCAACTCAGGCAGTTTATATCATAGTTGTACCATTTGAGCATTTTGATTTGTTGCTGCCATCTAGTGGCTTTTTATTTATAACAGCTAGATTAATTTGTTTTACAGCATTATAGCAAGCCTCAGGAAGTGATGTAATTCAGTCAGGAAGCAGCTTTCTTTCACTTCTAGCCCTCTTGAAGTGCAGTCATGATCTTCTTTTCACAAGCCCTGGCATTCACATCTCCTGTAAGTAATTTGTATGTTGTAATTCTGTGTATTTAGAAGTGCTGTATATTGTATATACTCTGGTATGTTGTTATTTGTATTGTGTTGCAGTTTTACAAAGTATTAAAGTTAAAAAATCTCAGTAAAGCTACAAGAAACCCTAATTCTTTCTCCTATTGGATTTTCTTAAAGTGTTAAGCTGTCCGTTTAGCTGTACTACACCTCACACAGTGCTGTGAGAATGGAGCCTAGAGTGTAAGTGTGGTCAGAATGTAGATTAGTGATAGCAATTGTCAATTGAATCTGTTCCCTTCCCCCAAAACTCAACTGATCCAACCATCACTGAAACCAACATAGGTATATTCCTAAACATGTCTCTACTGTTGGGACCATTGTTCCATTTGGTTTATAATTGTTTAAACTGTGTGCATACTAATATTCCTTACTGAATAATAATTTTATCGCCTGCCTGACATACCACTAACAGGCATGCTGTTGCCACCCTGAATGCCATTCCATATATGCATGAGTTCTGTTTGCTATGGCACTGTTATAATTGCACTGTTTTGGGTAAATGGGAATATACAGACATGCTATTTTGACTAATGTTGTAATGTGCTGTGCATGACTAACCAATATTCATTGTTAATTTCCACACAATAGCATATATGGGATGGTAGATCCCAGTGGATCCACCTCTCTCACCCCACCTGGCTGACGCACTGGGTCCCAGCATGTCTGGGACCCAACCCAGACCTCCCTCATCTGCTGGTCCTGCACCACCCTCGGGTGGAACCGCTGTAGGGGATAGGGCTCACCCCCCCTGCAAGTGGACGTGGTGAGAATGCTGTCACCCGGGGCAAGGTCTGTGGCATGGTGTAAAGTGTCCTCCAGATGGAGCTGGATGACTGCCTGTGCCAGGTGGAGGGCAGGCTATCATAGCTAGAGGGGCAGGTGACACCTCCAGCCCAGCCCTCAGCACAGCCACCTTTGGGGCTGTGAAGGACTAGTGGTGACTGGCATCAGATGGGGACATCAATGCCACTACTACCATCTGGGGGACTAATGAGCCTTGGATTCCCAATCACCCTCTCTGTCAAGGTGTTTACCCCCCATATGTCATACACCATCCCATCTGCTGTCTTGTCTGTCTGCAAATGCAACCTCTACTACCAAACTTCCCTCACCACACTTACCAAGAATCCTTCTTTAACATCCCACTCTCACCTTCAAAAAAGGGGGGCATCTGTCCCACAAAAAAACAATTTCTATACATAGCTCTGCATTTTGCCCAGAGACATGTAGCTATCACACAATCTAACCCTACCAATCATCCATATTGTATGATGCCCACACACCTCCCTCATTTTTTAGTTAATGAGTGATAATGATGTCACTAAATTATTTCTTTTGAATGAACCTATGAGCTTCATTTTGTTTATATTTAAACACATGCATTTGGATGGTGACGTTGTAGTTTGACAAAGCCTTTTTGGTGAAAGCGCTAACTGTGCTAGCTTATAATTTAAGTTTTTATTCAACATACACTGATTGCTTTCAACTTTGGATTTATTAGTAACTGTGGAGACTTTGTGATTGTGGAGACTTTATGATAGTGGAGAGTCGGAGGCTGTCTTCTTTACCTGCATGTGGATTTTTTATTCAATTTTACTGATGTTTTCGAGTGCAGGAAAGTTAATCTCTTTGGTGGTTTGTTGCGTAATTGTGTTTTATCGTATATATATATATATATATATATATATATATATATATATATATATATATATATATATATATATATATATATATATATATATATATATATATATATATATATATATATATATATATATATATATATATATATATATATATATATATATATATATATATATATATATATATATATATATATATATATATATATATATATATATATATATATATATATATATATATATATATACATATATATATATATATATATATATATATATATATAGATATATATATATATATATATATATAAAACACACACAAAAAATATAACCAAAGGCACTGTTAATGGAAGTGAGGGGCCCCAAACTAAGTACCTCTTGTAATTATTGATATCATCCCCTCCTCCTCCACAGCTAAAAAGATCTGCCTTGCAACACAATAATCAACACTTGCAAGTCTCATGCCCAGGACCCTACACAACATGGCCACAACAAGTTAACATTAATTCATCTCAGCTGTACGATGTCAGGATGATATCAATAACATATCAAGTAGAACAGTCTGCGTACCATAGAGAATGTACAATGTGGAAGCAGTAAACATTCCAATGAAGCACGCACAAACATATATATATATATATATATATATATATATATATATATATAAACACACACACATATTTATATATATATATGTGTGTGTGTGTGTGTGTGTGTGTGTGTATGTGTGTATATACATATACATACACATATACATATATTAATACTTATAAATATGTACAAGAAGATATATATTTAGAGAGTGCACAGCATATTGAACAGCCAGTATTCCTACAGGTTCCACCTTTTAAAATGGCCAGTGTTTGATTCTTTCATACACAAGACAATTATTACATGAAACATATACCCACAGACAAGTCAAAGGATATGACACCACACACAAGTTTGCATACATATAATAGTTTATTTGTGTGCTATTTCAGTTGTTATGCCATTTAGTATAGCAGATAGGTGTCAGAAATACGTAACAGAGTAATGCAACTATCAAACAAAAAGTTGGCTACAGTAATCTGAAAGCATAACATATGCTGTTGTCCAGGCCAAGGCATTAAAGTAGTACAACAGTAAAAAAAACACTTGCCTGGAAGATAAGAATCAATCAACAGTAATTAATTACAAATGTAGTTCTGTAGCCTCCAATTACACTCTGTACTCAACCCCTAGGGGGAAAATAATTAAGTTGCCAAAATGAAAATGTATCTGTTATGTAACAATGCTTAACTTAAAACATCACTATCACACTGACAAACAGAAATGTCTGTAAGACAGTAAGCACCAGCCCACCACTGTTCCCATGGTGAAATGTATGAAAATGTACAGCCATATACTTTCATGTGTCTTACTACTGATATCCCTCACATGTTGTATCAGCCTAGGTTAAAACAGTGCATACCCCTCCCTCATAGAATGACTTACAGGGGCATAAAACAGTGTTACATACATTGACCTCTGGACTGTACAAGGTCACACACTTTTTGCCCAGCTGTAGTCCTCATATATATGGACCCTACCCCACAATATGTGTGGGAGTCCACAACATCATTAGAATGATAGCAGGAATGCCAGTACTAAATAATGATAGACCACTACTTAACAACCTCTTACTGCATGACATATGGACAAAGCCTGGTATATAGGTGGAGGACAGAGTTTGGAATACAGGGCCATATTTGCAATCTTGTTGTTATACACTGTAAAAGTTGCTGGTGTTACAGGATTGGTTGCAACATACCCTTACTCAGGAATATGAAGTCAGAAACACAAATGGATGTAGCCATGTACTTGATGGTACTCAACAGAGAGAATGCCACTGATATATCAGAGACAAGACCTGAGTGGTAAACAGACAAAAAATAACAGCCAATCCTCTGGCCATCATATGAATAGGCCTCCAGTTGAAAGCTATGCAGACAGACTGCATTCCATGCAAAACTGGCATGTACACACAAACCCTGTAAAACTAGCAGCATACAATGCATATAACAGCAATACTCATACTGTCCGTAGGTCTGGAACCTTATACAAATATGTAGTTGTCCTGTGTCTGCAAGTCTTGTTGTAGGAGGTATTGCTACCTGCTGTCTGTAACACTGTTTCCCACACACAGGAAGGATGTCTTCCATACAGGAAAGGTAAAGGGACAATGCCCACATGATGTAGTAATTTATAGTAGTGGGTTGCCATGACAATGGTAATTGGAAGTATTACACAGCTGGCTGCATGCAATTAGCACGTGGTGAACACTGATTGGTGCAGAGGCCATCATCTAATCATAAGCATCACCTACAAAACCATGCTGCAACCTATTCAAAGCAGCTCAATCCCTATAGTGGAGAGAGAGAGATCGAGACAAACAGAGAAAAAGAAAAAATCAAATAAAACTACAAACCAAACCAAAACAAAAGTATATAAAACAAGGGACACATAAAAGTGTACCTAGAAGTGAGGACAATACTACAAATATTATAGAAACGGAAAACTGGTGCCAGAATCATGGCCTAAAGTTAAACGCCAAAAAATGCATAGTCATACCCTTCGGGAAAAACAAGGTTACCCCTAGCTACCATATAGGCGGCAAACCACTAAGCACAGAAGAGGTTATCAGGGATCTGGTACCCAGGTTGACAGTAACCTTTCATTTGATACTCACGTTGCCAAAGTAGTTAGGAAGACCTTCTACATTGCCCACCTGATCATGAAGGGATTCACTACTAAATCAAGGGAAGTCATCGTCCCCCTGTACTCATCACTCATCAGGCCAATGATTGAGTACAATGCCCCATTCGGAATGTATCTGACACGACACCTGCAGCAGCTAGAAAGGCCGCAAAAGTTCCTCACCAAAAGGATAAAGGGTCTCAAAAATATGTCCTATGCTGCCCGACTGAAGGAACTTCAGCTCTACTCAGTCGCTTACCGTCTGCTCAGAGGTGACCTGTGCCTGACATACAAGGCCATGTCCAACCCAGAATTGATAAACATGCTTCACCTCAAAAAATCTAGATCCCTCAGAACTACAAGGGCGGGAGACTTAAACCTTGACACAGTTATTAATAGGATGTGCTGGAGGGACAGATTCATCACCCAGAGACTCCCTATGCTGTGGAACAAAATCCCGGTACATGTGAGGCAGAGCACCTCGCTGGCTTTGTTCAAGAGAAATCTTGACCAATGGATGGGAGATCGCAGATATACCCCAGGGATTATCTCAGTGTCACTGCCTGACAGAGGCACAGCAAAATAATGGGCATATTATCCTCCAAACTAAAGGGGTGGTGAAAGCCACAAAACTCTGGCTAGGCTTATAAATGCCCTTGGGCAGATAGCCTAGTATGAACCTATGAACCTATGAAATGGTATGTGAAATACATATGCATGCAACTGAATGTAGTACTTGGTCTGTAATAATGGGATAGATGATGAGGAAAGATTTATATGTGCCAGCAAGACTTGTTGTAATGATGTCCTGCTGAACAATTGCTATGGGCATAGCATCTAGCCCTGTTAGCAGTGGGCCATACCTTTCAACTGTGCAGAGCAACACTGAATATCAAGATGTAAGCCATCATAGTGTGTGTTCTGTACCTCAAGACATGTATATTAGTGCGGCAAATAGCTGGAGGTGGAAATAATGAAGTTATGATAGACACATGAGTGTCAGACCCCACCACCTGCAGCACAGTCATGTTAATGTGAAATGTATCATGCACAAACGTCATAGGTTTGTAATAGGCTTACCTGCACTCTGTCCCTATATATACCCCCTAATGTTAGACTGTGTCCACATGTGACACCCATCTGTTTTGTAGCAAGGCAGAACAATGCAGCTGTGGAGGAAGGAGAGTTAGAGAGTGTGGACCTGATGTTTGAATGCACTATATATATATATATATATATATATATGTATATATATATATATATATATATATATATATATATATATATATATATGTATATATATATATATATACATATGAATACGTGTATGTCCACATATATACAAACACACCATGCACACACACACACACACACACACACACACACACACACACACACACACACACACACACACACACACACACACACACACACACATATATATATATATATATATGGGTCTAGGAATATTCACTGAAAGCACATTACACTGAAACACAATTAACTGAAACACATTTCACTGAAAGTTATATATGGCCTTTTCCCCACTGTAGTGCAACCCTGGAGTTAGAATATATAGTAAGGGGGGTGTGGGGGGCACTGCCCCCCACAGTGAGGGGCATGGGGGGGGCGTAGCCCCCCACCTATTTTAAATATTTTGAACTATACACATGGATATTTGCAATTTCAATAAATTACTCTTTTGTACACTATCATCTTTGGTTAACATTGCTGAAGGGACTAGGTGGACAAGATACAGTATTGGATCCTTATGTTACTTGTTCCCCTGCTGTGGAGCAGGGTCACAGCCATTTATTAGTCAGGTGGACTTTTATAGTGTTTTTAAACTCAGTTATGGAGGTTTTGTTTGTTAGGCTGGTGGGCAGGGAATTCCATACTCTGGTTATATAGGAGGAGTATAGGAATTCTCCAGCAGAGTTAGAGGCCTTTGAGACTTCTAATAGTTGTTTGTTGTTGGAGCGTAGAACTCTTTTACTGGTGTATGGCTTGAGTAGATTATTTAGGGCTGGAGTTTTCCTGGATTATGTTGAATCTTATGAGATAGGGTTAGTTGGTTATACAGTAGGAGATGGGGGAATTCAAGCCATTACACTTGTTTTGGGGCTATGAAGTGATGTGACCTATAGGGTGAATTGGTGGCAAACCAGGCAATTTTGTTGTAGCATGCTTCTAATTTAATGCCGTCTGTTTTTCTTAGATTAGTGAGAATAAGGGAGGCATATGTGAGTTTGGATAGTAAGGGCTGTTTTCCTTCCATTCCTGATATTTTTATTATTTAGTTACAGATAAAGTTTAGCTAGGTGTGTAGGCATTCTGAGAGATAATGGTGACTATTCTGTGAGAGAATATAAGTAGCTGCTGTTTCTGGAAAGCTGTCATTACTGGCTGCAGCCATGAAATGATATATTTTTTCATTTATTTGTTTAAAGTCTTAGCTCAGCTTTATTACTCTGAGCTGTGCTTCATGCATTGCTATGCAAATGTGCACTCAATAGATGCAGGCACTTGACGCTTGACTCCCAGCAAGCTCAGTCAAAGAAGTACCCATTTGCAGACTCTGGTAAAGGCACTACCTCTTTATTTTGGATCAAGTTAAGTTACTTTAAGCTGCTTCTGACTTCATAGAACACCTCCAGTAGTTAACTATTACGCTACAAATAAGGAGATATGTCTTACAATACCTTTCAGATAAGTCTTATTTCTCCAAATATCTACACTCTATAATGGTTCAAGCAAGTCTTTGTTTGCCAAATTTCTACACTCTTGGAATCAATGAAAGGCCTGCCAGATTGTTTTCTTATAGCTGCTAGCTTCACAACAAATAACACATTTAGGCAGTGTTGCTTGTCTCATGTATCAAATAAGACACTGAGGGGCTGTGATGGGTTCCAGTTCTTTATTGTATATACGCACATCAGCTGTAACTGGAACATGTATTTAAGCTAACTGACTGGCTCATTACTTCTAACACACTCTCGTCTGCATCCCCATTCTAACTGACTATACAAAATGGCAACTGATCTTGCATGTGCTCAGTACTTATATGCACGTGCTATCTAGCTACAGTGACTGACTAGATACAATATACGCAATGATCTACATCCTCCCTCTTTAATTTGTTGAACATGAAATAGGAGAACAAGACAATCTACATGCTGGATAACATTTCAAAATTAACAGCAAATCAGAACTCAAATTCAAGTTACTGTGTATTTTAGGTTGGCTCTGGATATTCTACCCGATCTGGTTACATAAAAACTTTGTATATCCAAACATAAACATTAACTGACTTTCAAACCACATAAACAAACAGGAACAAAAACCTGGAACACCACTGACAGGACAAAACTTCTTTTAATATTGATACACGTTCTGGTACCTCGGCTTTTTGCCTTCTGTTGGAACATTTTTACATTACAAGTATGTCCCTATATATACTGTTCAACTTACAAATAAATAAAATTAATCAACATAATTTCATTAGATAATTGAACAATTATATTACTACTAAACCAGTTGGTAAACATTCATTTCCTTCAAACAGACTAATATATTTGATTTAAAGACACATTCATAAGTCCGACCCCAGGATTCTCAAAAGCTTGCACCGAGTGCAAGATGAGTGCAGGAGCTCATGCAGGCAATATGTCTGCCGTGCGATCCATGAACAGCAGGCAGGGGCATGCATGAGAGCACCAGCACTAATCCTGCACGGACTAAGCCCTGGTATGCAAATCACCTCATATGCAGGAGAAATCCATGCAAATGAGGTAATTTTGTAATCCAGGAAGATTGCAATAATCCGTGCAAGACTAGTGCAGTCTGCAGAAATGTACTCATTTAGTAACCGGGTACATTTCTGCAAATTTGGAGCTATGACAGCTCCAAATAAAGGCTGCATATCATTGAGGAAGCCGGCCAATGGCCAAGTATAAGGCCATTGGCATTGCAAACTGTTTAAAAAACTGTTTAAAAAATAAAGAAATCAATTTTTATTTTTTTTTCGCCGATCTCGGCTGTTTAAGCATAGGGCAGTGGTGCACAAATGAGATCGGGGGGAAAATAAAATTAAAATGAACATTCTAACTAAAATCAGTGTTCTGCCATGCAAGTCAATGGCAGGCAGAAGACAACCTGGCCAGTGAGTAGTGGTTGCGAAGGGGGGAAGCTCAGTGTGAGACATGTAACTATGCATTAGCAGGCAATCCTATGCAAATAAGCTGAAGGATAGTGAATCCCAGGTTTTCCCCAGCATGCGAGACAGGTCCCATCAGTGTAAGAGTATGAATAGCTGGGTGTAAGACTAGGATATAAGTGACATCATGGGGGTGTGTATCAGGCATACTAATAACAGATCTGAGTCCTGTGGCTTGGGATTGCTCCTAGCTTAGCACAGAAAAGCTAGGGGTCTGTCTAAACCTGCCTAGCACTCTTTACAAAGTGTAAGCGGGTGTGTGCGCCACGCACAGGGTTTTACAGGAAAAAAAAAGAAGTTAAACCAGGAAATAGCAGCTATGTGCACATTTGAGCACTCTGATTTTGTGGCATGCACACGGGCTTAAACAGGAAGGCAATGGGAAGGGAAAACAGCAGTAGGAAGGTAATCAAGGAGAACTAGCTTAACTGACAGGTGAAATGCATAAGAATCAGCCAATTACACAGGAAGCAGACCAGCCCAACCCATCCCACCACTATAAACTATGCAAACACCTTTCCCCCTTGTTTTTCCCAAAGTCTCTGCACCACTAGTGTATACAAACGGGGACATTTTACAAAACGAAAGTAAGAGAAAAAATGTTAGGGGCTGCTTTTGCTATTATAAACCAGCATGTGCAAGAGGCTGAGGGTAGTGAGGATGTGAATGCTGCTGAGCAACCCACAGTGAGGAGACGGAGAAGAGTGTACAGACCCAGGGTAACCTACCAAGGGCTACATGAGCTGGAGATAGTGGAGCACTATAGGGTGGACAGGGACCTCCTACAGCAAATTGTTGAGCTGTGCCCGCCACGCCTCACACACAGAACTAACAGAGGGGAACCCAGCCCAGTGGATACCAAGGTATGTGTAGGCCTAAGAATACTAGCTACAGGTACCTTCCAAAGGCCAAATGGGGATATGATGGGGATTTCACAAGCATCAGCATCCAGGGGACTCCACCAGTTCCTGGATGCCATGTCAGCACATGTCGATCAGCACGCATATTTCCCCATCACCAGTGAGGCGTTGGCCAGCAATATGCATCTCTTCCACCAAATAGCAGAATACCCTGAGGTAGTGCGTGCAATAGACTGCACAAACATATGCATCAAAGCACCACCTGGTGAGCGGGGTAGGGTCTACATCAACTGCAAGGGCTTCCACTCCATCAACTGCCAGGTTGTGTGCGATGCTCAGGGCATAATAATGAATGTGTGTGCTGGCTGCCCTGGAAGCTACCAAGATTCCCTCATCTGGCATCTGACGCAGTTGAACCAGACATTTGCCATTGGGGACATCCCACGCAGTCACCTAGTGGGGGATGCTGGATATGCACTGGAGCCATGGCTGATGACACCCATCAGAAATGCATACACACCCGAAAAAGAACTCCATAATGAGGCACATGCACAAACACGAATCATAATAGAGCGTGTGTTTGGGATCCTGAAGTCACAGTTTCAGTGCCTGGACATATCTGGTGGAACTTTGCAGTACTCACCAACTACATGTACCCAAATTGTCCTTGTATGTGCCATGCTACACAATATGATCCTGCAGAAACATCTGCAGCAGGAACAGCATGGAGCAGGGCCACACAGCCCCCCGCCATTGCCAAGGCCTGCACAGGCACAGAGTGACTCAGAGGAGGAACAACCTGAGCCTGCCCCAGTAGGCAGAAGGAGGCATGCCCAGTATGCCCTAGCCTTGACAAAGAGGCAACGCATAGCACACGCACTGACACAGTAGGGACCCAGGGAATGACACCTCTCTCTGACTTGCACATACAGTAAAAGGGATGCCAAACATGACTCTACCTGTGCTCAACCATGTATAGGGAGTGTACTATGTGCATCCGACATAGGCAGCCCTGCAGCACCACCCTCAATACTGGGACACCCACAAGGTGAGTGACTCACACATGCCAGTTGCGGGGGGTCACATACCCAACAACAGTTACAGCCAGCAGGATAGGTGTAGACAATCACAAACAAATGCTGTACTATGGCCTCTGAATGAGCCCTATGGGTAACCCCTTCCCCAGGCCTACACAGACAGACTACAGCAGGCCAGGCAGTTGGATGTAAGTTTTGAAGGCTAGGAAGTCAGAAACTAATATGTAGGTAGTTAAAGCTGAGATCTTTAGTACACTGGTATGCCTCTAGCCAGCACGATAGGTAAGTCTACAGACTGAAATGGACTCCTGACATACCAGTACAGTCCTAACAAATGTGCAAAAATGTCAGGTATGCCCCCCCATCCTACATACACTTATAGTAACAGTCAGGTGTGCCCCCCCACTCCTGTGTCAAAATGTAGAAACAGTCAGGTGTCCCCCCACTATGCAGAAATGTAACAACAGTCAATGCCAAATGACTGATGGATACCCTGCAGACACCGCATGCTACTTGTCGGTGTACAACACAAAGGTGAGCACCACAGTACAAACTACCTGGACTTGATCCACACATGCAATCCAGATGGCTATATTGGGCATGCTCACACACTTAGAGGAAGGAAGGCAATGTCAGTCAACAACATACTGAAAGGCCATAATGGGCATGCTCACACACTTAAACACATGAAGGCCATGTCTGCAAACACCAGTAGACCAGACATATCTGGCAGTTGCAGTTCTTAGTGCAGACACGTCAGTATGCATCACTCCTGCCTTGCACACACAGTGGATAGGAATACAGACATATATGTAAGGACAACACACTATAATAAGCCAAAGGTAGATGAATATAGATGTGTGGAAGAAGGTGACTGTGACAAGGAGTCATCCGGGCCTGTCCCACGCAGCACACAGCCAAAGGGCCCCAAACACATGAGGTGCAGATGTCAATCACTGCAGATGTTGTTGTGTATATATATATATATATATATATATATATATATATATATATAATGACTTATGTAAGCTTTGAACCATGAGCTAACAGTATATTATAGCTAGAGTTATTATTTGTTGAAATTTTACTATTATTGTAAGGCCTAAACAACTTATTTAAATGTTTTAACATTACTACATCGACTTTGTATTAATAAGTTGACTTGACTCATGCACTCGTGCTGTTTATATGTTTATAGGGATTAGATGTTTGCCACCATTTACGGTTCTTGGGGCTTTAAATTTTCAAAACCCCCATCATTTTTTTAAAATTGTATTAATTGAGTTAATTGTATGAAGTAAATGGATGTTTAGCCTTTTTAAACGGTTATGTTGTCAGTGACTTTTGTTTCTGAAGAAGTTAGCTCATATGTGCTGACGAAAAGCGCTTTAAAATACATTTTCTCCTTTGACTGCCTTCTGTTGTTCACGGCTTGTTTTTGGTTTTGTCTTTCCCCAGTTAAGGGTCACCACAGCAGAACTCCGGTCCGCTAATGATTGGCAGTAGATTTTTACATGCAGGCTTGCCGGGCCTAACACACAACCTTCAACGAAGGAAAGCCCATTCACGCATGTCACCACACAGAAGACGCTCTAACTGAGAATCGAACATGCAACGTCTAACTGTGAAGCGACAACGCTACTGCAGCACCACCACCGCAGTAGCATGTCACTCACTGCAGATACTAGCCACCAGTATCTGTCAGCATGACAGACTATGTGGTGCACGTGCCAGCTGTGCAACATGACTGTACAAGGAAGTAGTCATCTAGTAGCTGTATACACGTACCTGTGACATATGACCCCGTGTGTGCCCGCATGTAGCATGTCAACCCTTACATGAATGGGTTATGGCCCATGCACACACCACTCTCCCCATATCAGTATTATGACAAGCCTGCTGAGGTTATCCAATGTGAAATACACCTTTGGGAGAGCTGTAGCTCAGTAATCTCCATGGGGCTTCCCATAACTGTGTACTGCTGTAGTGATAAACTAGTTAGGTAGTAGCTCTAACTCCAGACTTGGCATTTGTGTGCATGTCTGTCTGTCTCTGACTGTGTAGAGAGAAATGCCTTTTTAGGTTACTCACACTCCGTACAATTCATATACTCAACTTTGGCAAGGCTGCTGATGTCACTCACCTGGAAGTACACCTCTGGAAAAGTCATAGCTCAGTAATCTCCGTAGAGTGTCCTGTAAGTGTGTACTGCTGTAGTGTGATAAATTACTCAGATAGGTGTTTTAACCCCAGTACACCTCTGGTAAAGTCATAGCTCAGTAATCTCCGTAGGGCGTCCTGTAACTGCGTATTGCTGTAGTGTGATAAATTACTTAGGTAGGTGTTTTAACCCCAGACCTGGCATCTGTGTGTGTATGTTTGTGTGTGAATCTGTGTGAGTGTGTCTGACTGAGTAGAGAGCAATGCTTTTTAGGCTACTCACACTCCATACAATTCATATACTCAACTTTGACAAGGCTGCTATGTCACTCACCTAGACATACATCTTTGGGAAGAGTGTAGCCCAGTAATCTCCACAGCGTGTCCTGTAACCGCGTACTGCTGTAGTGTGATAATGTAGTTAGGTAGATGTTCCAACCTCAGACTTGGCAACTGTGTGTCTGTCTGTCTCTGACTGAGTACAGAGCAATGCTTTTTAGGGTACTCACACTCCTTAGAATTCAAATACTCAACTTTGGCAAGGCTGCTGCTGTCACCCACCTAGAAATACACCTCTGGGAAGGTTGTAGCTAAGTAATCTCTGTAGTGCATCCTGTAACTGTGTACTGCTGTTGTGTGATGTAGAACTGTGGTACGGTTCCATCTCCACCCATGGCAATTCTGGATGTTTTGTGTGTGTTTCAATGTCTGTGTATGGAGCAATGCATTATAGGCTACTCACTCACAGTACATTTCAAATGCCCTACTTTGGCAATCCTGCTGATGTAATTCATTGTGAAATACAACTTTGGGGAGAAAGTTCATTAATAATCCCTGTGGTGTGACCTATAACTGCTCCATGCTGTAGTGTGATGTAGGCCTTAGTCAGGGGTTCTATACCCACACATGTCAGTTGTGGATGTTTTGTGTGTGTCTCACTGTCTGTGTAGGAAGCAATGCATTTTAGGCTATCACTTTGAAATGCCTGACTTTGGTAATCCTGCTGATGTCATTCATTGTGAAATACACCTTTGGGGAAGAAATATTCCAGTAATGTCCATGGTGCGTACTATAACTGTGTAGTGCTATAATTTAATAAACTAGTTAGGTAGGGGTTCTACTCCCAGACATGACAGGTGTGTGTGTGTGTGTGTGTGTGTGTGTGTGTGTGTGTGTGTGTGTGTGTGTGTGTGTGTGTGTGTGTGTGTGTGTATGTGTGACAGGGATAACAGATCTAAATTAGCTGAGAGGCTGGAGTGCAAAGCCATACCCAGACATGTGATATCAAGGCCAGCCAATTACAGTTAGCAACCCCACTATTACCAAGAGCACACAGTCAAGCCATGTGTTATACGCACACACATGCCTAGGCAACAGCCAATATGTGGGTAGTACACTGCATATTGGCCACTAATAGTAATTATGCAGTGCCCTAAATAGGGCATGTCACCCTGCACATCTGTCCAATATGCATGTACATGTAGACAGTGCACCTCCACCATGTTCCCCAATGGACACCTGCACCACCTGTGGTGCCTTCACATGTGACTCCCAATGGACATACCATGCCTGACAACATGCCCTGCATGGACAGATGAATGACATCAGGGAATGCTTTTAGCATGCTATCAATGTAGGCGCAGGGTAAACTTGCTGCCCATTACCAATTCATAGGTAGGTACTAGGCTATCGGCCCTAGGGCCTATACAAGCCCAGCCAAAAAGATACCCTGGCTTTTTCCACCCAAGAAAATTATTTTCCTGTGCCACTGTCGAGCAGAGCCACAGAAGTGATCTCTGGGGTGAATTTCCTATTTCCCAGCCAATCATCAAGATTTTACTTGAAGAGTATTAATGCATCCCATGTGACATTCCTACCACAGGTGGGCAAGACAGGCACATCTGATGATAATCTTTGTTCACAACATGGGCCAGACACACCAGGTACAGTTCCACATGTCACTGTACATGCATGTGGGAGATGTGCACATTCCAGACACCATCCATGTCATGGACTAAGGAACATGTACATGGCAGGTGATGCACAGCATTGGCCACACAAAATAGTCACCCAGGTGACTGGATGGAGGATTCAATACTCACCTGTATGGGCAAATGTAGAATGAGACACAATGCAGACCATTGTCATGTGGCCTGATGGCAAGGTATACCCATCACCTACCCTTGTACAGCCCGCTGGCACAGTTGACCACCACACACCCGTGCAGACATGCACCCATGCATGTCAAAACTGGCACCCTGTGTGTTTGTGTGTGTGTGTTGTATGGTGCGTATGTCCACATCCACACTCACTGCAACCCCCCAGGGCATACTGAAGCATGATGTTTGACACCTCCTCATACTCTTTGCCCATACGACCTCCATATGACCCATGTGGTGCATGTGATACCTTCACATTGATGTGTTGTGGCAATCCCACTAGTGATGAGTTGCACTCCTGGCCCTGCCAAGTGTGTCAATGTGTGTGCATCCCTGTGTGAGTGTGCCTGTGTTGACGCTGGTACCTGTTCATGCAGACAGGCATGTGTACGTCACCTGCCATATATCTATGTATCCGTGTTGCAGATGTCACTCACCATCACATATATGTTCTGAGTGCTCCACAGTAGGCAACCCATGTAGCACATCCAATAACTGCACCAAACTGTGATAGCACTACATAGTTGTCCAGGGTTTGATACCCTGTGCTGGTAGGTGTGTGACACAAACATGCTTCAGTTTTACTCTCCCACCCCTTCCTGACATATATTTTCCTCTGTCTGCCTCCCCGGCTCCCTCTCTGGTGGATGTGGAGACCCACACCTGCTTTGCTTAGGCAGCAGCATGTGTATTTTAAGTGATGCTCATGATCAGCTGATGACCACCACACGAATTGCAGCTCTCCCCTAGCTGATTGCATGTGGAATAGCTGTGGTAACATTCCCATAGCCAATTGCATGGAAACACACTCCAATACCTAGGAACATCATGGTGGTGTTGACCCTTTTTAGTCACTGTGAGCAGGAACTAGATCTGCTGTTTGGCAAACAGCATCTCAGATGGATCGGGGATTTACCTCTAACAACATACACTGTGGAAAGAGGGCAACAAACAGGAGGGGGATGTGCCTGACCTGACTACAGACTGTAAGTGCTGCTATACTGCATTTGGAGTAATGTTGGTTTAACAGTGTTTGTCTGGATATGCCTGTTATACATGTCACAGTACCTGCCATGTCAGTTCCATGTATATGAGGAATCCACATCTGCAGGGTCATCTGCAGACTGGGCAGTGTTGTGTCTTTGGTTTCATGTGTTAGCCAAAGTGCATCTATCTGTGGAATGCAGAAGGTAGTGCGAGGATTGCAGTCTGTACATGGTGAAGGCCATGACAGTTACTGACGTCATATCCCTCATAGAAAATACGTTGCAACAAACCCCGTTACAATGGTAAATACATGAGGTTATCACAGCAGCATGTTTATACTGGCCCTGTGTATGTGCTGTCAGCCACACCTGTGTCAACCTTTGTACATATATTGTTCATGAAGTGGTGCATATGTGCTGTACACCATAAATAGTGTCATCATATCTGATAACAAGCCAGTGATATATCAAATTGCTACACATGTCATGTACAGTAGGGGTTATATTTCATGACATAACCTGGACATTCTGTGGATGATTGTACAGTACTGAGGTCTGTGTAGTGATGGAGAATGTCAGCAGTGTGCGTATTGTTAATATGTACTTTAGCATCTGTACAGACTGTGGTAGATGTCATTGTTCTAGCTCCCCCTCTATCTGATGTTACATGCTGCTTCACTGTATGGTACCGTTTTGCCGTACATGTTTGTAGGGGCATGCACAGACATCCCATACCACAGACAGCCATCAGACCAAACTGTGTAGCAGCCCAGTATATGTAGGGTCATTCTGTGAGTGGCACATATGAGGATGGTGTAGAACACATAGTCCATATACTGTAATATTATGCTAGCTTACCATATGTGGCTGTGGCTGTGTTCACATTGGTTGTGGTTATGCACTGTCACACAGGTTCATCTTACCCTGTGCTGTGACATGGCTGTTGAGCCTGCTATATATGCAGGTGCATGTGCATTCCCCCTTACGAGATGCAGACTAGTGTTGAGCCAGTCTGCCTGTAGCCTGCACAGTGCATTGTTACATGCCTAGCAGCATAGTGTACTTACCCAGTGAGATGTCATGTGCAGATACTTGCCAGATGTACTGCTGCCGGGCCTCCCTTAAAAATCATGTATGTCAGACAGAGCAGTGGGATGCTGTACAGATGTATGTCAATATCTAGTGGGTAGTATGTGTCCATGGCACCCCTGTACCAGCAGTCTTTATGTGTCAGGCCAGACAGGAGTGTGTGAATCCAAAACCTATGGTGGCAAATGTATACCAGTCATTATGTGTTATACCCATCTACATGGCTGTCTACATCCATATTTTCAGGCCTGGTACACATGTTGTGCACTAAGGGATTATGTGTATACCTCTGGACTGTACAGGGTGTGTCTGAAGTTCCGCATATGGCCAATATCTCTGCTGGACTCCACAGGGGAATTACATGCCAGTGCTGGTACTTTACAATGATTTCTTTATGATGTCTGTCAGTAGCCAATGGCACAGATGTTATAAGAAGATGTTACCTTACACACACACCATGTATATGAAGACAATCCCAATGACAGTATCAATAGTCTACTCATATACCTGCTATACATACCTGACATCCCCCTGCACTATGACTTTGGGACTATGGGGCTGGGGTAGGGCTACACTCCATGCCCAGGACCTATGGTAGAAATATATGTACATATACTTATCCAGATAACCATATATATATATATATATATATATATATATATATATATATATATATATATATATATATATATATATATATATATATATATATATATATAATTACACGTGTACTACTTCCAATTACCACTGTCATGGCAACCACCCACTATAAATCCCTACAGCATGTGGGCATGGTCCCTTTACATTTCCTGTGTGATAGACATCCTGCCTGTGTGTGGGCATCAGTGTTACAGACAGCAGGTAGCAATACCTCGTACAGGAGAACCTGCATACTCAGAGCGGCCACATATTTGTAGGAGGATCAGGAACTACAGACAGACTGTGAGTACAGTTGTGTTATGCTTTGAATAGTACTGGTGCTACAGGGCGTGTGTGTGTGTGTGTGTGTGTGTGTGTGTGTGTGTGTGTGTGTGTGTGTGTGTGTGTGTGTGTGTGTGTGTGTTTGTGTGTGTACATACTAGTGTACCTTGGAATGCAGTCTGTCTGCATAGCTCACTACTGTGGCCTATCCTCTTTCTGGATAGAGGTATGCCTATCATGTGTTGTCCATCCACCACACAGGTCCTGTGTCAGATATTACACTGGCAGTGTGTGTGTTGCGTTATATCAGTACATGGCTGCATCCATTTCTGTTTCTAACCTCAATTCCCTGACTAAGAATATGTTGCAGACTATCCTGTAACACCAGCACCTTGCTTAGTGTATGGCAACAGTGTTCCACATATGTGCCTGTGTTCCAGCCTCTGTCCTCCATCTACATATCAAGCTTTGCACATATGTCATGCTGTTGGGGGTTGTTCTGTAGTGGGCTGTGAGTATATCATACTGCCATTGCTGCCATTACTTCACTGCTGTTGTATCCTCCACACATACAGTGGGGCTGGGGCCATATATGTGTGGGTGTCACCCACACAATAGATGTGTGCTCTTATGCACTCCAGAGGCCTGTGTATGTAACAGTGGTATATGGACCTGTATTATTACGTCTAGGTGGGGGGTACCATAAATAACCTAGGCTGTTACAAAATATGGGGGTATCTTGGGTGAGCTGCCACAAGGTATCTGGATGTACAGTACCGTTTACTTCACCTATATTGACATTACTTACATGACTTGGGGTACTGCAAGTCTACTGTCTCCTGCCATACAGACCGTTGTGTTTGTCTGTGTGCTCGTGATGGTGTCAGGTATGCCTTGTTATGTACCAGTTACAACCCATTTGATCACAAAACATCTTTACCTCCTACTGAGTTTGTACAGAGTGTAGATAGAGGCTGCTGAACTACACACCTGCAGTACATACTGTTGATTGTTTGGTGTCCTGTGGCCCAGTCTGTCTTCACTATTGTACAATTTGAAGGCCTTGACCTGGACAGCAACAGTTGTGAACCTTTCCAGACTACTGTATTAGTGTAACTGTTTCACAGTTGCAGTACTCTGTTTATATGGTTGTCAGTATCTGAACAGCTATATGACATGGCATATAGAACTGTTATAGTACACAATTAAAGGATTCCCATTTCTGCAAACCTGTGTGTGTTGTCTTTCCTATGACTTTTCTATGGGTATATGATGCAGGCAATGACTGACATTTGTATGGGTGGCCCATACAGTGTCCAGTTGTTCAGGTGTTAACTGTAGGCATAGTGGCTGTTCCATATTGTGTGCACCTCCTACATATGTATCTTACTGTACATATATCTGCATGTGTATGTGTAGTCATATGTATATATATATATATATATATATATATATATATATATATATATATATATGTATATATCTGTATCTGCATATCTGCCTGTGTATCTGTATCCTGGGGATGTTGATGGCTTCCACATATTACATGTCCTATGGGAGGCAGACTGTACTTGGTAGTGTATTGCAGGGTTCATGTGTTTGGGTGTGGGGGGATGCCTATTTGTACAAGACGTATAGTGTGTGGGGCCTCTCAACCCCATTAATGGTGCATGTGGACATATGTGTATTTGTTAATCTGCCATTGCTATCTACAGATGTATGGCCACATATACCTATATATATATATATATATATATATATATATATATATATATATATATATATATATATATATATATATATATACATATATATATATATATATATATATATATATATATATATATATATATATATGTGTGCTAAAATATATATAACTATGTCCATATATACCTACATAGATATATATCTGCATACACATATGTAACATGCTGTGTATATGTAGACATATAGGGGTAGACATATAGGGGTATCAATTTAGCCATATGCATGTATATATGTGCATATATAGTGATAAATATGTATATAGAGTTAGAAAAACAACATATATGTATATATATATATATGTGTGTGTGTGTGTGTGTGTGTGTGTGTGTGTGTGTGTGTGTGTGTGTGTGTGTGTATATATACATATATCTATATATATATATATATATATATATATATATATATATATATATATATATATATATATATATATATATATATGTATATATATGTTGTATCTGTTCAAATGTTAATATAGTTACACACACAGACATCTAGGTGTTAGTGTACATTCTCTGTACTGTTGCATGATAGGACTGGATGATATGTTCCTGACAGCATTGAATTTCTGTGTATCTGTCATGGCTTAGTGGTCCATCCCTTTGTCTAGGGTGTGCAGGGTTTTTGGTTTGAGCCTTGCAAGAGCTGGTTATTTTGTTGCTGGCCAGATACAGCCGTTGGATATAAAGTGATTAAGGCATTTTAAAGCAGTTGTAAGCAGGTTTGTGTGGGTTTCCGCTGAGCTAAGTATTGCCTACACAGGTTAAGCAATTTACAAGCTGACTGGGTGTATGAAAACGTAACCAGAGGTCAGCAGTGCTTATCATCACGCAAAACTGTGCAAACCCACTTACAACTGCTTTAAAGTGCCTTAATCACTTTGTATGCATCATCCCTTGTTCTGCTTAGCAACAAAATAAACAACCTCTGTTAAGCTCAAAACCCAGGACCATACACACCATAGCCAAAGTGATTTATCTCTAAGCCATCTCAGATATACATAACCCTGCTGTATTCACATACATATCATCCAGCCCAGTCATTCAACAGTGCAGAGAATGTATTCCAACATGTAGATGTGTGTGTGTGTGTGAAAATATATTAATGTCTAAACAGATACAACATATTTATATATATATATATATATATATATATATATATATATATATATATATAGAGAGAGAGAGAGAGAGAGCAATATATACATATATAAATATATATGAGCATGTACACATGCAAATGCCTACATCTATACATATATATGCCTACATCCAAATGTGTACATATATACAGCAATCTGTAGATAAAGTGGGAACATAACAGAAAGAAATATGGTCACATGCACCATTAATGGGGTTGACAGGCACAAACAACATCCGTCATGCACAAATTGGTATACCCCCCCACTGCCAAACACGTCTGCCCTGCAATACACTACCAACTGTTGCAGATCCCATAACCAGGACCTCACATGACAAGGGCACAAGATGTTAACAGTACTCCATCCTACCTGTATGATGTCATGCTGGTATCAGTACATATCATGCAGTACAGTCAGGCTCATAATGACTCCCATGTTCCAGTCATCTGTTACCTTTGTTAACCAGAGTCCTGTACTGTTGACCTGTACTTCAGAGATGTAGATGCCAAACAACAGTGGTCCCAGGACTGAACCCTGAGGTACTCACTTGTCACTTGTCTGGACCTGGATTTGGAGTCAGTTACATCTGCAGTTTGCATTCTGTCAGTAAGCCATGTGGCAAACCATCGAGTGGCATTGGGATGTATGGCCAGATTTGTATGTTAATCTATGTTTCCAGACTGCTGGATGGTATTGAAGGGCTTGGCGAGGTCCACATAGGCTTTGCAGACCGCCTTACCCTCTTCAACAGCTATGCAGCTGAGTCAAAGCAGTCAATCAGTTTCAGGAGACAAGAGTGGCCCTCCATGAGCCCAGTCTGTGTGTGGTCCACTGTTTGAGGGTTGCCAATGTCTGCGTTCAGAACTTCCATGATAATGCATTCCATGGCCATGCAGATCAGGCTCATCAGACTGAAGTGACGGTAGTTCCTGGGATCCCAGGTGGATCCCGCTTGTGGAGTGGGGTAACTCCAGCTGTACACCACTCAGTGAGCACTAGGCCTGATGTGAGGCCATTTCATTTTGTAGTTCATGTACTACACAGCCGAGGATGTCATCTGGTCCCATGGCTGCTGTATTCTTAGCTGTGGATAGTGCAGTTTCTAACTGTGTGGTCGTGATTACTGGACATTGGAACTCTTTTTGTATTGACATGGGCCCTTGTGGGGGTGAGAGGGGGGTGAATGTGGCACTAAATCAATCTGCCAAGATACTGTCAAAACCCATGGGAGCAGTCTATGTAATTCCATTCTGTTGTAGTGCAGAGCACTTTTGAGCATTGCCAGTTAGATTCTGGACATAACTATAGTATGCTGTGTGTTTGTCTGTGGAATCTGTGGCAAGTTTAGTTACATAACCAGCTTTGGAGGATTCCATGAGGGATCTCAACTTCTTAATGGGGCTGGTAAGGGAGTTGTGTGCATCCTTGGATTATCCTTTTTCCTTCAACAGTGTCTACCTTCTGTTGTATACTCTGTTAATGACAGGGGACCAACAGACTGGCTTGCTTATTTGGGAGGAGTGCATTGTGGTTCTATGTGGGATGTCAGGAATCATGCACAAGTGGAAGTGCTCATACAATGCCTTACTGCAGGAGTCATCAGTTGAACTGTCAGCCCTTGTCTCCATGGGTGTCACAAACATTGTCACTTCTGCCTTGAGTAGCATGAAGTTAGATTTGAAGAGGTCTTTTATGGATAACTGTATATACATTCATTTCACGTGTTCAGTTTGATTAGCCTATGGTGGGATTACTTTGGTGAAACCTCAGTCTCATGTACTGCTATGATTGCTTAGTGGTTAGCTACTGTGACTGTAGTGTACAGGGTCCTAGGTTCATGACCTGCAAAGGCAGGTTATTTTTGTTCTGGCCAGAACAGCAGTTAATTCATACAGACTAATTAGGGAAATTTAGGTTAGTCACACTCAATACAATTCAAATGCCCTACTTTGGCAATCCTGCTGATGTCAGTCACTGTGAAGTATACCTTTGGGAAAAGAATGCTCCAGTCATCTCTGTGGTGTGTGCTATAACAGCGTAATGCTGTAGTGTGATCTAGAACTCTGGTGGGGTTCTATTCTCACACATGGAAGTTGTGGATGCTTTTGTGTCTGTTCCTATGCCTGTGTAGGGAGCAATGCATGTTTGGCAATTCACACTCACTGCAATTCATTTGCCCTACTTTGGCAATCCTGCTGATATCACTCACTGAGAAATAAACCTTTGGGTAAAAAGTACTCCAGTAATCTCCATGGCGTGTTCTATAATTGCATAGTGTTATAGTGTAATAACTAGTCAGGTAGGAGTTCTAATCCCCAGGTGTGTGTGTGTGTGTGTGTGTGTGTGTGTGTGTGTGTGTGTGTGTGTGTGTGTGTGTGTGTGTGTGTGTGTGTGTGTGTGTGTGTGTGTGTATCTTAATGTGTCAATGATTGTCATCCGTGTCCTGTGTGGAGGTGGTTGTGAGTGTGTAACAACTGGACTCAATGTTGAGTGGGTTTTCAAATGTCTTATATGGTGCCCCTAGTATATATCACAATATCCACCATGCAGGTATAACAGATGTGATATCAGTACATAGTCAGTCAGGGCTTTGATACCCTGGACTGGTAGGTGTGTGACACAAACATGTTTACCTTTTAGTCTCCCAACCCACCCTGACTTATATTTGCCTCAGTCTGCCTCTCTTACTCCCTCTCTGGTGGATGTAAAGACTTACACCTGCTTTGCTTAAGCAGTGGCATGGGTATTGTCAGTGATGCTCATGATCAGCTGATGGCCTCTGTATGAATTACAGCCCTCCTCTAGCTGATTGCATATAGAGCAGTTGTGGCAACATTCCCATAGCCAATTGTATGGAAACACACTCCAATATCTAGGAGCATCATGCTGGTGTTGGGCCTTTTCATTCACTGTGAACGGGAACTAGATCTGTTTGGCAAACAGCATCACAGATGCATTGTCTTACCTCTAACAACATACACTCTGATAAAAGGCCAACACACAGGAGGTGGATGTGCCTGTCTTGACTACAGACTGCAAATGCTGCTGTACTGCAGTTGGAGTTATATTGGTTTAACAGTGTGTGTGGGTATGGCTGTCCTACATGTTGTAATACTTGTCATGTCAGTGCTATGTTTATGAGGAATCCCCATCTGTAGGGTCATCTGCAGACTGGGCAGTGTGTGGTGCCTTGTGTTCCTTGTGTTACCCACAGAACACCTATCCCTCAACTGCAGAAGGTACTGCGAGTATTGCAGTCAGTAGATAGTAATAGCCAGGAGAGTTACTGACGTCATATCCCTCATAGGACATATGTTGCAACAATCTCTGTTACAACAGTAAATGTATGAGGTTACCACAGTGACATGTCAATATTGGCCCTGTGTTTGTGCCTCCAGCCACAACTCTGTCAACCTTTGTACATATGTCATGCAGTAGGGGGTGCATAGGTTCTGTACACCATAATCATTGACAGCATATCTGATAACAAGCCAGTGAGATATCAGATATACACATGTTATGTATAGTAGAGGTTGTATTTGAGGACATAGCCTAGACATTCTGTGGTTGTGTGTACAGTACTGAGGTATGTGTAAGTCTGATAACTGTCGACAGTGTGTGTGTATAGTGAATATGTACCTTGGCCTGTGTAGAGACTGTGGTAGATGTCCTTGTTCTTGGTCCTGTTCTATCTAATGTTACAAGTTGTCACCGTATCAGCTTACATGTTTGTAGGTGCGAACACACACATGTCCCATAACACAGACAGGCATCGGACCAAACTGTGTAGTGGCCCAGTATATGTAGGGTTGTTGTGTGAGTGGTTCATATGAGGATGGTGTAGATCAGATAGTCCATATACTGTAATAGTACACTAGCTTACCATATGTGGCTGTGTTTACATTGGTTGTGGTTATGCACTTTCACACAGATGATGTGACATGCCTGTAGAGCCTGCTATCTATGCAGGTGCATGTGTATTCCCACATAGGGCAGTGCTGATTCAGTCTGCCTGTAGCCTGCACTGTGTTTTGTTACATGTCTAGCAGCTTACTGTACATACCCAGTGAGATGTCATGTGCAGATACTTGCCAGACACCTCTGTACCAGCAGTTATTTTGTGTCAGGACAGACAGGGGTGTATGAATGCATAACCTATGGGGGCAAATGTATACCAGTATTTACATGTTATACCCATCTACATGGCTGTTAACATCCACCTTGATAGGCCTGGTGCACATGTCTTGCATGAAGGGGTTATGTGTATACCCTTGGACTGACCAGAGTGTGTCAGACTGTCCACATATATTGGCCGTATCACAGCTGTAGTCCACAGGGGCGTTACTGTGCTAGCAGTGGTACTGTACTATGATGACCTTTGGATGTCTGTCAGTAGCCAATGGCGCACATGCTAACAGCAGATATGGCCTCCGACACACACCATTTCTGTGAAGACAATCTCTGTTACAGTAGCAATAGTCTACAAATATACCTGCAATACATATGTGACATCTCCTTGCACTGAAAGGTTGGGACTACTGGGCCTGGGGTAGGGCTCCACTCCATGTGCAGGACATATATATATATAGTCATATAGATATATACACATATACATATTTTGCTTACTGTATGACAACAGTTTTACACATATGTGCCTGTGTTCCACCCTCTATCATCCACCTACATACCAGGCTTTGCACATGTGACATGCTGTCAGGGGTTGTTATGTAGTGGACTGTGTGTATGTCATGCTGTCATTCCTGCCATCACTCCACCACTGTTGTGTCCCCCACACATACTAGGGGTTGGGGCCATATATGTGTGGGCTTCACCTACACAATACATGTGTGCCCTAATGCACTCCAGAGGCAAGTGTATGTAACAGTGGTATATGGCCCAGTATTAGTGAGTTTAGGGGGGTGCACCATGACTAACCTAGGGTGTTACAACATGTGTGGGTATCTGGGGTAAGCTGCCTTGAGGTATTTGGATGTACATTACCATATGATCCACCTTTGGTAAATGCAGGCCTACTGCATCCTGCCATATGGAATGTTCTGTTTGTCAGTGTGATTGTGATGATGTCAGTTATGCCTTGTTATGTAACGGATACATCACATTGTGTCAACTGGGGTCTGTACCCCCTAGGGATTGTGTACAGACTGTACATAGAGGCTGCTGAACTATACATCTGCATGACGTACTGTTGATTGTCTGGTATGCTGTGGCCAAGTCTGTCAGTACTATTGTACTACTTGAAGGCCTTAGCCTGGACAGCAACATATGTCAACCTTTCCAGACTACTGTCTTAGTATAACTGTTTCCCAGTTGCATTACACTGTTCATATGGATGTCAGTGTCTAAACAGCTATATGACATGGCATATACAACTGCCATGGTACACGAATAAAGCTTTCACATTCATTTATGCACACCTGTGTGTGGTGTTATACCCTTTGACATCTTTGCGGGTATATGTTGCAGGCTATGAATGTTATTCATATGGGTGGCTTATACAGTCTCCAGTCGGTAAGGTGGTGACTGTAGGAATACTGGCTGCTCCATATTGTGTGCATGTACTGCATATGTATCTTACTGTACATATCCGTGTGTGTGTATGAGTAGTTACATATATATATCTGTATGTATATATATATATATATATATATATATATCTGCTGACATATATATATATATATATATATATATATATATATATATATCTGCTGACATATATATATATATATATATATATATATATATATATATATATATATATATATGTATATATATAACCTGCCATATATATTTAGACATGTAGATGCACGGGTTCATGTTACACCGTCGACAACTGACTACATCGACAACCAGCCCTGTAACACGAATTTAATGAAACCGCACAGCATCGACACTTTAAATAACCGACACCGACTCCATCGACAACGCGCTACACCGACATCGCGTATTACAGCTAACGGGTATTAACATATGTGAGGTAGGGGATGTAGTTGTAATGTTAGACTGAGTGACATAAGTTTAGAAATACATCCCTTACCTCACATATGTTAAAACCCGTTAGCTGTAATACGCGATGTCGGTGTAGCGCGTTGTCGATGGTGTCGGTGTTGGTTATTTAAAGTGTCGATGCTGTGCGGTTTCATTAAATTCGTGTTACAGGGCTGGTTGTTGATGTAGTCAGTTGTCGACGGTTATATCTATAGATGTAGGCATTTGCATGTTTATATGTTTATATATATATATATATATATATATATATATATATATATATATATATATGTCTACATATATCAATATGTTGTACCTGTTTAGACATTAATATATTTACTCACACACATACATCTATATGTTGGAATACATTCTCTGTACTGTTTAATGACTGGGCAGGATGATATGTTTGTGAAAAGATCAGGGTTATGTATATCTGCCATGGTTTAGTGGTAGATCACTTTGTGTATGAAGTTCTGGGTCCTGGATTTCAGCCTTGCAAAGGCAGTTTATTTTGTTGCTTGCAGAACATGGGCCATTAGATACAGAGCGATTAAGGCACTTTAAAGGAGTTGTAAGCGGGTTTGCATGAGTTTGCGCAGCGGTAAGCACTGCTAACCTCCGGTTACAGTTCCTTATATTCTATTAGCTTCTAAATTGCTTAACCTGTGTAGGCAAAGCTTACCCCCATGTAAACAAGCTGACACAAGATTACTGCTGCTTAAAGGTGCTTACTCCCGCTTACCCCGCACTAAGTTCTTTAAAAGAAAAGAAAAAAGGGTTGATAAGAAAGTGGTGAAAAAGGACCACAAAGAAGGTAAGATAGTAGGGAAAATAGCTAGGCATGTGCAGGAAGGGTGTATGAAAGGTCCATAGCTGCCCATTTCTTCTAAAGCAACAGCTGTGCATATACACTGAATATGGAGGTTGATTTGGAACCTCAAACCCCTAGGAGAGGGGTGAGGACAACATATATACATTGTAATGCCAATTAGACCAGATTACATGTGTCTAGTAGACACATGTGCAAAATGGACAGCTATGTATGGCACGAGATTTTTTTGTGGGAACAGATTGCCCTTTTATTTTTTTTTCAGGTGAGAGTAGGATGTTCAGGAGGGGTAGTAGTTATTTTAGGGGAGGTAGGTTGGGTAGGTTAACAGACAAGGCAAACAAGATGCATACAGGGGTGGTATATGACACATCAGGGGTAAACACCTTGGATGGGGAGGGGTGTTTGGAAGATGCAAGCCCATGAGCCCCCAACTGGAAACAGTGGGAATGAGGTCCCCACCCATGGGCAGTCACCACTGCACCTTCACGGCCCCAAAGTTGGCTGTGCTTGGGGCTGTGTAGGAGAGGCAGGCTCACCCTCTAATTGCACCACTCGGCCCTCAAGATGGTGTAGCCAGTCTCGATACTACAGATCAAGCTCCCTAAGCACCATGGCCTGGACCTGTAGATGGGTGACAGGTTCCCCTCCACACTCGCTCCAAGGGGGGGGGCAAGCCCCATCCCCTGCAGTGGTTCCATCAAAAGGTGGCACAGGGCCCACGGATGAGGAGGTCCAGGCTGGGCCCCAGATGTGCTGGTGCCCAATGCCATGGCCAGCTGAGGTGGGACAGTTGGGTCTGCTAGGACCGGCCTTCCCATACAAGCTATGTTGTAGCAGGTTTATGACAGATATGGGTTAGTAACAGTCAACAGCATTCAGGATTAGTTATAACAGCATGCATAGGTATTCCCATTAATCCAAAACACCAGATTTAACACAGTTGCAGAGCAAGCAGAACGCTTGCATATATGGAAGAACAGTGGCCATTACAAGAGCATGCAGGTTTCACTGATGGCAACAGGCCACCAATATGGGTGTATTTTAACATGGCACATGCATGGAAACAAATGTGAATATTTATGAACCATTAGGACATGTGTCCCACCAGAAGTTTGGAGTGTACACATACCAGATGAGGAGTGTCATTGGGTTATTTTGCACATATGGTAGGGGGTGTGAGTGAGAGTTCAATTAACAAGTAATATACCCTTGTAGTTTTCACAACATTCTTAGTCACTGCAGTGATCTTTCCCTTACATGTATTATTACAATACCCAATGGCCTTATATTGTACACTGGTATGTTTATAGATTATTATAATGCAACCTGTGTCTTACATACAGGCGTGACAAGATGCAGGTGTTAATACAACATATGTTAAGAATTGCTGTCATACACTTTGCGGAGGTGCTAGAATGCCAGGTTTGTTTTCATATACATTCTATGACTATGCACACATTTGACTATCAGTTATATGTCATTAACGGCTGCCTACATTTCTTGGATCATCACACTGATTTGTCAGGGGGACGAGGTACCAGGCTGCCATTTATCTGGACATGCTGGACAGATTGGAACAGTTATGGGGTATAAATATGCATACAACTTTCGATTTGAACATTCTAACAAATTCTGTACAGTTGTTGGGTGTAATTATGCATACAGCTTTCTATCTGAACATTGTAACAAAATCTATACAGTTGTAGGGTATGATTATGCATACAAATTAATAGCACTCCCAGGATTCAAACCCCTGCTGTGTGTGACAAAAAGTATAGCTAACATCACAGTACACTGTACTATCAGGGAACTGATGTAAAGCTTTCTACTGTTTTCTGTTTAAGTCTCCCTCACTTGTACAATATGACTGGCCTCTTGGCACTTCCAACATTGTTATGCAGTACTTCATACACATTTTATCTGCATACCACAGTGCGGGTGACACTGCTTAAAATACAACAGTACTATTTATAGTATGCAACATTTCGCCAACATATGACAGAAGAGTAAACAGAAGCACTCCAGGGGTTATACCTTAATTCACACACTATTACACATTTATGTCTACTGGTACAACACTTTCTAAGGCTCTTATATTTATTTGTTATGACATTACATGCAGACTAATTACTAAACTGCCTCGCAACGCAGCCTTTGCAACCTAGCATCATGGGCTTGCTGGTTTGCAGCTCGCTCATCTGCAGCTGTCGAGAAATACAGTGATATTTAGCAATACCTATCCATAGTATACACAAGCTAGGCAATTCTTAACTACTTAGTAGAATTAGTTAGTACTGGGGAATTAGCCATCTGTGAGATGCCTGGATCCACTGTTCCAGTACATCCCCCCTCCACAGCATCAGGTCAGCATGGTGGTGCCTGACCTGCTCACCAGTCCGGGGGATACTTGTGGCACTGATGAGGTCATGGGCGAGACTGTCCTAGGCCTTAGTTTTATACTGTGAGCCCTGGTACTGGCCCTGCAGTAGTCATGGTGTTTTACTAGGAGCCATATCATGATTTTTGACTCCTGGATGCCCCAGCGCTACGCTCTAAAATGAGTGCCTTCACCCACACCAGCCATTCTGCCTGCAGTAGGAGGCTACAACCAGTTATGGAACATATTCCCGCCTGTGTGGTTTAGAAACGGCCAATTACCCGCACTTTTCTGTGATTGGCTGAGTTTGAAATGGCTAAGCTATGGGCACACCTGCTTACCTAAGGTTGGCAGTGCTTAAAGGGGTATACCGGTAGGCAGATTGGATTGGCTCCCCTACACATTGCTTACTCTTAACAAGTTGTGCTGTGCTGCATTTAACATTGCTTAATAGTTATTAACACTATATTTGCCTTTTGGCAGTGATTTATTAGTCATTACATGTTCTATATGTGTCTGGTATTCATGATTCTACACTTCTACTACTTCTACACTTTATTACAATAACACCTCACATCAATGCTCACTGCAGTACTCCAGTTCACATATTTATATTATGTAGCAGACTATGCCACTTCACACTGTACATAGATTCAGGTCACATGTTTGGTTTGATTTTCCTGTGGTGAGGATTAGTTTGCTGATATCTCATTCATATGTATTTCTATGATGGCTTAGTAGTTAACTACTGTGACTACAGTGTATAGGGTCCTGAGTTCAAGACTTGCAGAGGCAGTTTATTTTGTTGCTGGGTGGAACATGGGCCATTGGGTACAGAGTGATTAAGGCAATTTAAAGCAGTTGTAAGTGGGTGTGCGTGGGTTTGCACAACGGTAAGCAGTGCTAACCTCCAGTTACAGTTTCTTACACTAAGTTAGCTACTACCTTGCTTAATCTGTGTAGGCAATGATTAACCGCACAAACACACTTAAACATGCTTACTAGTGTATATATATGCTTACTACTGCTTATTTGTGCTTAAACCTGCTTAATAGTGCCTTATTCATTATGACACTGACACTTCACATGTGCATTTAATGCAGTACTCCACTTCACATTTAAATGTTATTTAGTAGGTTCTACAGCAAAAAGATGTGAAAATATGTTCATATACAGATTTCACTTGGAAAATGGTATGTGCTGCAGTGGGACTCAAGCCAGGAATGCCTGTTCATTAGGCGGATGCTCTAACCATTACACTATTGCTGTGCTGTTTCATTCATATATATATTCCATGTTATCCTCTTCAGCCTTTTCAGCTGCTTTAACCGTATCTAATTGATGGCAAACCCGTGCACCTACTGTTAGCTGTACTCGGGTTTTAAAAAAATAAAGGGGTTTCTTCTTTTTATTTTTATGTCCTGTTACTGTTATACACATGGGGGACTGTTGGTGGGGATATGCGGACACCTATGAGCGGTCTTGCTCATTTATTTACACTTTCTGCTGTTCTACTTTGCAGGGGCATGTTTATTCTGAGAGCTCTGCTCTCAGACACACCCCCTGCACTCATTCACACTCCATGTAGCATTAGGAGTTCAGGCAGTGTGTCTTCACTAATATGCATGGTGCGCTGCTGTCCTACTCTTAAATGGCTGCTTCCGTGCAGGACTAGTCTAGTCCTGCACAGAAGAGTAGTAAATCCGGGGGCATATGTTATGCTAATTGTCAGTAAAAAATAAACATGCTTAAATACATTTTATCTTTTGTAAATCATTTTTTAAATCATTTTCAAATATGTTTTAAATACAACTCTGATACAGAGTTGATTAATGCCATGTGTTACAAAATTTAAGTAAAATGTACATAAATAAATCATGGATATTCAATGGGGTACTTACTTAAAAACAAAGTGCACTATTATTTCTTCATTCAACATCAATTAATTTACTATAGCTGTATAAAATTATAAATATGAAACACCTCTTCCTAACAAATTCATACATGCACAATGATTTATTTCCCCATTAAACATCTCTTTTGTCTCATAACCAACAATATAAATCAACCCATGACTATATGCAAGCTTTTGTTCCTGTTTGTTTATGTACATAAAAACTTTGACTGAGCTTAACAACAGGGACAGTCTCTGGGGAATTCTTCTCAATAGGATCTTCAGGGGATTATATCACGATTATTCAAGGTGAGTGCACTGTCTTCTGAAATCTGAGCAAGTGTAAGGTCACTCTGAGAAATAGAGTCTTTGGGACAGGCAATCTGCTACATCACTGGTTCAGAGACTAGAAGCATATATCTTTGGTTCCTTCTGAAATCCATTCCTTCTGATTGTACAATATAAGATCTTGGCTCTTCACAGACACTTTTTATAATTCCCACTTGGGCATATCCTTCAGATGTTTGCATTCTCATGATCTTTCATTGCCTTAATGGTCTAAGACATTTGCTGGATTTATCGTGATACAACTTTTGTGAATAGCGTTTTTTTCAAAAGTTGGGTCTTGACCAGTCTGTTGTTCTTAGCATTTGGAATCAAGAGTTGTTTACTGAATGGCAATGTTGTTCTTGTTGATCTAGACATTAATCTCTGAGCAGGTGAACCAAGCAACTTATCTCAGGAAATATTTATGAGATTGAGTAAGTTAAAAAAAACATCGGTACCATCTCTCTTGGATTTCTCCAACAAACATTTCACACTTTGACCCACATGCTCAGCTAATCCACTGGACTGTGTATACTCAGGGCTACTAGTAACATGGACAAAGTCCCAGGACTCAGCAAATTTCTTGAACTGCTGACTTATAAACTGTGTACCATTGTTAGATACAACTTTGTGTGGACTACCATAGACAGAAAAATGTCTCTTCAATTTTGTGATGACAGTGCTAGATATTAGTTAGGAAGAAGGTCAATTTTAAACCAATTCAAGTAAGAGTCTACTAACATTAAATAATGCTAATAATTCTATTTGAAAATATCAGTAGCAACCATCCACCATGGTAATTTAGGAATCTGGTTTAGCTGAAGTGTTTCTTTTTGTTAGTGCGGTTTAGCAGTATTGCAAATTGAACTTGCTAGGGTTTCCTTCTCTGTATCTTTTTGGGTCTACTTCACTATATCAAAACACCACATCACCAAATTTTAATTCATTGAGACCAGTTCAACAAAACCTCGCACTATCCACAACTCAAATCATCGAGTCCCGTTTCATCGAACCTGCTATTCAATGCATACAGGAAGCTGTAGTCAGAGCACCTCCTCAACTGACAAACATAATTTAACAAAAAACTATAGCTACGTCAACAATTATGCAAGGGGGCAAGCCCCCCCATGCACACTACACCCCTGTATATTTTATATATCAACTCTGAGATCGCACTACAGTAGGGTAAGGGTAAATTTCCCAATCCCCACTGCACCGTGGTTTCCATTCAAAATGTTAAACAGCAATAGCGTTTTTCTTACATTCTGTTTTTCAATGCAGGAACTGCTCTTATAACTACAGCACAATCATCCATAAATGACTGCTATAGCAATGGTACTTAAAACTGAAAGTAAAGTTACATCTTTTTGAGTACTAACTATTTATTTTCACAATCCTTTCTGGGAACATCTGCTAGAGTAGGTTCGATGAAATGAGACTCAAAGATTTGCATGGTTGATATAGGGGATTTCGATGAACTGGTCTTAATGAATTAAAATTCAACAATGTTGTATTTTGATATAGTGAAGTAGACCCATCTTTTGACATAGAAGGCCAAAATACCGTGCCTCTTGCACTTCTTTTGGTTGAATCAGTACCTGTGACAATGATGCAAAATCTGGATATATTCCTGTTGTAATGCTGAAGGAGCAACCACTTTAAGACCTTTCATGATGAATACATCTTCCATCATCAGTAAGGAAATTACTTCTGTATGTCAAGTGGTAAAATGGTTTGTTGCACTGGCCATCCTTGACTGGAGAATAGAGTCTAAGGCTTTCTGAGTTCATCAAGATGTGATGAGGAGGTCAAAGATACTAGCCCTCTTCCATAAAACTCTATTAGAAATTCAGTTGCAAGCTTTAATACTACTTTCTTGGAGATATTCCTTAATCATACCAATCCTAAACGAAAGCAAATCCCCAAATCTCTGTACCTGATATAGACCTATATCATTATTAAAGAATGACTATAAGATATTTATGACAATATTAACTAACAGAATGAAAACACCACTATCCAAAACAATAAATAATTATCAGACTGGATTTATATATTATAGACACACACATGACAATATTAAAGGGATAATTTCTCTTATATATTATGTTTATAAAAAAACATAAAAAAACACTCATAATTGAATTAGATATAGAGAAAGCCTTTGATTCTCTAAATTGGGACTGTTTATTCAAAATCCTAATGCTATTTGAATTTTCAGCATCCTTTGTTCATCTCCTAAAGAAAATATATACAAATAATTTAGCATATGTCAAGTTAGGTCCTTTTACCTCTGAATCTATACATATAACAAAAGGCACTAAACAAGGATGTCCCATGTCACCAATTCTATTTGCTCTTGCTATTGAAATATTGGCAGATTCAACTTGTAACAATATAAAAATCAAAATAATACATGTATATGAGCAATATAATTCTAAGGTAATGCTATTTGCTTATGACATATTACTAACATTATCGAATACAAAAGAGACATTAGAAGAACTAGACATATTAATTGACAAATTTCATATGACTTCAGGATTCCATTTCAATAAATCAAAATCAACATTTTTATTTTTAAATAAAAAAAAAAGAACTGTAGCCTAAGGGCGATCACATCATAGGGAAACAAGAATCTTCCTTAAAATATCTAGGAATTAAGTTATGCAAGAATAATAATTAATTAGTCTCAAAAAACTACAAAAATATCAATACAATTAAAATCTCTGTGGAAAAATGGAACAAAATAATATTAACATTTGAAGATAGACTACAGTTAATAAAAATGGTTTTACTGCCCAATATCCTATATATAGCATTGACAATACAACTGTTACCAGAAAGGAATATACTTACATAAATAAATTCATGCCTAACAACATTTTTATGGTTTCCCAAAAGAAAGACAATAGCTTTAATAAATCATATCAGACCATGGAAACAGGGAGAATTAAACATTCCTGATATAGAAATATATATAAAAGCATCAATATCTAAAACATTCTCAGATTGGATAAGTCCAAATTACGCTGCAAACTGGAAAGAATTACTAACTGTAATATCAATAAATGAATTTGATTTACAAAAAAATTCAAATAATAGATAAAAACAATTTGCCATGGCACATATGTATTAGTATGCAATATAACATAACCCACTAAAACTCGTATGATTAATTATTACATTGACTCATTTAGAAAAATTATTAATGCAAATATAGATTTAAAAATCTGGTTTGATCTTTTAACACCATTTATAGTCACAAAAAACTTTCCACATAAAATATATAGAGAAATTATTAATTCTTGGGAACAGAAAGGATTTGTTTGCTGGCTCCAATGTATCAAAGAATTAAAAGTTTTAGATATGCAAGTCATAAAAACAATATGCAAAATTCCACAACAGGACTGGCTAACTTTACAGAGTATTCTCTCATATTCACAAGATTTAAGTAGAATAATTAACAATTCTTCATTTAAAGAGATACCTAAATTTATGAAATGCATATATGAAATCATATATAATGACTTTGACATGGGAAACAGTATTTCAAAATTTTACAAAATAGTGATAAACTATAAAACAACACCCAAAACCTCATATTGGAAATATATAACAAAAGGACACTTAATACAGTTAACTGAAGATATTAAAACAAATATCTTATTATTGATAAAATATACATCCTTTACACAATACTGGAAAGTTTTTAATTGGAAATGCTTGCACAGAGCATTCTTAATCCCAGATAGAATCAGTAAAATTAGTTCTTCCATAAAAGGAATATGTTAGAGAGGTGAGCAAGTACACAATGCAGATTGGATCCACATTTTCTTTGACTGTGTTAAAATTAAGCCATTTTGGAATGTATTAATAACTTTTCACAAGCTTTATTTAATGAATCATTTTATTTAACTAAAGCTCTTGTATTATTAAATATGAATGAAGGTCCTCATTTGAATAGGTCAAACATGTATCTTGTATGGACTATACTTGCAATTTCAAGGACGTGTATAACAAGAAGATGGACTACAAACACAATACCAACTTTGGAAGACTTCTACAGCCTACTGAAGACCACAGGATTATTGGAAATTAAAATTAAAGAACAAAGAATTTATCCAAACCCATTTATCAACAACCCTTGGGAGAGCCCCTCCTGCAGAACATTTGTGTCAGTGTGGAATTCAATGAGCACTCCTAATTTACAATCATCTGCAAATGTAGTCAGCAAGAGACCACTGACTTTGCCCTTGACTTCAGAGAAGTAAATGCCTGAAAGGAGCAGTCTAAGGACTTATGCCTGAGGGACTCCACTTGTCACTGGCCTCTTTGTAGAGGTGGACTCCCCAAGTCTAACTTCCTGGGTTCTGTCTGTGAGCCAGTCGGCTATCCACCAGGTGACATACAAGTTTGTACCTAACCTCATGAGTTGGTCAACAATGCCCGAGTGGGGTATTGTGTCAGATGACTTGGCCAGATCAAGGTAGGCAGTGTGAACCATTTTGCCCTCATCCATTGATTTGGTGACCTTCTCAAAGAAGTCCACCAGGTTGAGTAGCCATGATGACGAAATCAAACTGGGTTTGGTCCAGTGTCTGAAACTATTGATCATTTCCATGATAATTCTTTCCATGGCTTTACATATAAGACTAGTGAAACTTATAGGTCTGTAATTTCCAGGGTCTGTATATGGCCCACCTTTGTGCAGAGGGATGACAGTTGCTGTTCTCCATTCATGTGGCACAAAGCCTGTTTGGAGGCTATAGTTAAATAGTGATTCCAGAGGCCCTGATAAGTCATGTTTCATGCTATTTAGAAGGCATCCTGGGATATTGTCTGGTCCCATTGATGCAGTGTTCTTGGCCTTAGAGAGAGCATTAAGGATCTGTTCCCTAGTAGTAGCAGGGGGTGTTATATTTGATGGTATTTCCTGAGGGAAGGTTGAGGGGGAGAGATGAGTAAAGTTAGAGCTAAATTTATTGCCCAGTAGGTTTGCTATATCTTCTGGCTCAGTATCGGTGGGTCCATTTACAATGAGCTCTTTACACAACTGTGTGTTGCTTTTGAGGTTGCGGACATATTAAAGAATGCTTTGTGGTTGTCTTTGGACTGAGAGGCCAAATTTCCCTCAAACTTAGCTTTGGTAGACTTTATTTGTTTTCTGAGTTGTTTGTTTAGTTTGATAAGAATGCTTTTATTCTGCTGGGTGATGCACCTCCTAATTTGTGCCATGATTTCTTCCTTCTTTTATACAGCCTATTGATTTTGTGATTCCACAAGGGTGGCTTCTTTTTTGAGTTATTTCTGTACTTCTTCCTGGTGGGTACAGATGCCTCTATGCAGCTATTAACATGCTTCTATGGGTTTCTGTGAACAGTACTGGATAGGCAGCAATGGTCTCAGGGTTTATGAGGCCTTGAAATTTTGCCAGGTTTTCACTTAGTAGCAGGAGGTTAGCCTTAGAGTAGTTCATGAATATTCCAGGTTTAGCTGGGGGTCCAGGTTTTATTTTTACTTCAAAGGAGACCGTTTTGTGGTCTGACCGTACCAGGAAAGACATTACAGTAGGGATGTGCAGCACTGTCCCATATTAGCGAGGACCAGATCCAGTATAACTGCATCCCTGGTTGGTTTATTGACTATCTGGTGCAAGGAGTTTGTGTTTAAAAAATCCCAGAATTTCTGTGCCTGTACATTTGGTGTCATATAGGATTCCCAGTTAATAGTGTGGTAATTAAAGTCACCCATGAATATGGTATCAGGCTGGATGGTTAGTGTTTCTAATAAGTTTAAATATGTGGTATGGGTTTCCTGGGTCACAGAGGGGGACCTATAGCTGGCAAGGAAGTGATATTGGATTTCACCTGTGGTGATTTTAACATGAAGCAGCTCAAGTGTATTGTCTTGTTTGACCCGACTTGAAGTATATTTATGTTTTATGTAAATAGAGACACCTCCATCTTTAGTTCCTGCCTGTGTAGTAGCTAGTCTAAATGTGTGGAAGGTATTGTAACCTTGCACTGTTGGTGTGCTCTCCATGGCTTTAAACCATGTCTCAGTGACTGCATTCTGTAGGGTGAAGAGAGCTTCTGGAGAGTGAAGTTTTTTTGTTTATACTCCTAGCATTGAGCAGTAATACCTTTAGATTTTCTTGGTTTTGATTTGCTATGATGGAAATACTTTCAATTTGGCATTGCCTAAAAAAGGCACTATGGGGGAAGACAATGTTTTAGCTAATATTCGAAAGCCTAGAGGGGAGAGGTGCAGACCATCCCAGGCAAATCAGCGTGACCTGTTGACCATCTCTTTCCAAGCTGACAAGTATTGCACACTCCCTTAGAATGAACTAAGCAAATTATTCAAGTCAATCATCTTTTGTTTGTATTGTGGCATCATCCTTGGGAAAGGTAAAATGCTGCTCAGTGCTAGGCTCATACCATCCTGGGACACATATTCTCAGAGTTCTACGATGTCTCTCATCATATAATCTAAGAAGGTATGTCTCAGATCATTTAATCCCACATGGACTGTGACTGAGTCATAAAGGTACTTGTGGTCCAATGATCTGAGTGCGTGTGTAATATGGTGGATCCTAGCCCCTGATAAGCAACTCACCGTGACTTTCTCCTTACTCATCCTGGTGTGAGGGACTTCAGTGTGTCTCATGATGGAGTCTCCAATGACCAGAATGTTGGATTGTGTGGTGGCTTGCCTTATGGGCTTAGAGGTAGAGGCTCCATGAGATATGGCTCTATGTGTTGATGTGAATGTTGTTTGGAAAGAGAGCATTTGGAGCTGTTGAGGGTATCTGTTACATGTACTTTGTTTAGGAGGTGTTTGTGGTTTAGGAATGTTACATTTAAGTGCCTCAGCATATGTGGGTCTATATGTCTGCTTTAAATTGTGTGTGATGGGTGCAGCGTATGTACTACTGACAACCTTATTGACATTAGGAGTATTTTTATGTGAGAGCTTTGCTTCCAGTGATATTGTGTAAATACATATCTCACATACCATATCAGTTTGTATGAGAATTAACTGCTTGTTAGTAAACATGAGGCAATTTGTACATTGCCTTGGGATGCCCATATCCACCATGCTGGTAATGGAGAAAGTGCCAAAGTTCATATCCATGGCAATATACCCTTTTTATTGATTAGGTACCTGGAGTGAGAATATAAAGCAATGTCAGGAGTATTCAGTTTGCACCTCTGGGGACAGTGCTTGTCACTGCAAACTAGTTGTCCTGTGTGCAACTAGTTTTTGGAGAAATTTCAATTGTGCTTTTAAAGGAAAAATGTCACTCAAGGTGTCTGAGTCTGTACAGGGCACGGCCAAACACTTGAGAGGAAACTAATACATAGACTCTGAAACTTTAAGGATGATGTATTTAGGCAGATATTCTGAAGTTATAAACAATTCAAGCAGTACTTACTAAAAACAAAGAATAAGTTTGTTAAGGATGATGAAAAGAGAGGAATCACATGAATGGCTACTACTAGTGCTGGTCTCACTACAGCTTCACTTTGCTGGGATACAATGCTCCTTTGCTTCTTTTCTCACCAGAAGCAAAATGTTAGCACCAATCCCAAGATGAGAAGCAGGCCACAGCCTGTTTGGTGATCCACAGTATTGCCCCAGATGATGCACGTATCTGTAGGCTAGTTGGAGCCTTTTCCTGGTAGATGCCTTGAATAGCAACTAGATCAATCAGGAATGTTAAGCATAAACACTCAATGTCCGACCAGAAACAGTCAGGAATCAATGCACTCTGCTCCTTCTCTCACCGGGAGTAGAATATAAGTACAAATTCCATGATGTCACCTATGAAGCAGATATTAGGCTTTCTGGTGATCAGCAGTCTCCAGGAAATAATGTCCCTGTGCTCCTTCTCTCACCAGGAGAAAACAGAAGCACTAATCCCAAGATGACTACTGAGAGGCAGAATGTGGGCTCTTCAATAGCTGGTGGTCTTGCAATAGTTGTTTAAATGTAAGATGAAAATGGGTTAATATTATAATCACTGCAGTGTGCACTGAGCTGTTAGATATGAAAAAGGGGGTAAGTAAAGTTTCAGCTGTCAAAATGGACAGCCACTAATTTTAAAAGAGCAAATTAGATTGAAAGGGGGTGGCACTTTTGTTTTCTGGCTCTATGGAATATAGTGGGATGGCCAATAAATTTAAATATTTCAAGGGGAGTGATTTCATAAAGTGATAAGTTTATGCTTACTCACAACAACCAGTGAAAAGAGAGAGGGAAGGAGATATGTGGTCAAATTAACATAAGGGGGCAGGCAACTAGGAAGACAGTTGTGTCCAAGACACAACAGCAACAGGGAAAGAAAGTGGGAAAAAAGTCTGTATGACTCACAAGAAACACAGCTGTGGTCTCTTTCCAAGTTTTAATATGAAATTCAAAGCAGAATACAAGTAAAACACAATGTAAAGAAAACAAATCACAGTATACAAAATTGAAGAAGGCAATAAAGTAATACACAATGCAAGAAATCAAAAGCAAACTAACCGTTCCTTCAGAGAAAGTTGTGTCAGAGTCTTGGTGAGCTTTTCCAGGAAAGGAAATGAAAGGAAAACAACAGCCTGGCAGTCCACATGCACAAATAAACAATACAATAAGAGACAAAAAAGTCATTAGAATATACAGTAAAACTAAAGACCTTTTTTCACACTCCTGTGGACATTGTAGCTATACTGGAAAAATTATTCGGTGATAACTTCACCCCTGAGCCATCTATACCAAACTCACATATACCTAAGGACCTAAAACCCCCTATCATCACAAAAGAACATATGTTAGGAGTACTTTCCAAGGCAAAAACTACATCCTCCATGGGAGCTGTATACATATCAGGTTGCCTGTTGAACAGCACTAAACGTGCTGGTGGACCCTTTCCATGAAATCTTCAACCTTAGCTTATCCATTTACATTGCTATTAAAGTTTGAGGCACAGAAGTTTTTTTTTTTTTTTTTTTTTTTTTTTATTGCTATTATTATCTTTTATTGACAGCACTAGGCTTGGGACTTCTTTTCAGGGGAGATCTCAGATGGTATTTATATTAACAAGTGAATTTGGCCAAGGCAATAGTAAACTTCCCATACTCTTTTCAATGGATGTCATGGCTTCTTTTACATCCACCTGAGCTACCACCAACTTGGGCAGATGAGGCTTGATTTAGCATCTCATCCAAAAGACAGTGCATGCAGGAGTGTAGCACTCTCCCTTGTATTGCACTGCAGAGTTAACACTGGAAATTAATCCATGCACCTGTGGTGAGAATAGAATCCACAACCTTCTGCTCTTCTAGCACCAAGGGTAAGTGTGGTACTACAACTATGGTGTGATGTCACTTCACAAGGCAGCCGCACCATGGACCCTGAGAATTATAGGCTATGAAACCTAATGAATCTCATCTACAAGGCCATGGAACAGGTCATAACAGACCTAATAAACTATGATATAAAAAGTCTTATAAGACCTTTCCACCAGCAATCTGGCTTTGTTAAGGGTCCTTACTGTCTAATAAATCTAATATATTTATTAAAAGGTAAAGCAAGCCGTGGACTGGTGGCATGCTATCTATAGAGCATACCTTCACCTTGGCAGCGCATTTCACACTATACCAAATGCCAGCATTATCAACAAGCTAAACACTCTTATTCAATGCCTGTGTAGTTAGATGGATAGCAAATTGGCCTAGGAACAGAACCCACCCTGTCAGGATGACCTGCATGCCCTCAGAGAACAGAAAGTAACCAGTGTGGTACCACAGGGGTCCATGCTGGGACATTTGCTATTCAACATACACTTCTCTGATCTCTAAATCAAAATTCAGGAATGCTATTTAACCAGACTTGTTGAGTATCATAAACATGGTAATATACTTAAATCCTATTGCAATATGCAGAAGCTACAATGTGAACTTGCATGCGTCTACAGCTGTCACACTGAAATCAGGCTAAAACTAATAAGAATAACTGTAATATTGTTGCATGTGGCAAACAAACTCTCCACAAGCTTGCAGTATAGAAAACTTTAGCACTCCAAAATGAAGATGTGAAAAACTTTGGAACATGGGTAGATAACTCTCTCTCCTTTGACCATCATGTTGTAACAGTGGTCAAGAAAGCCTTCTATCTGGCACAGCTAATCATAAAGGGTATTTGCTCTAGGTCTAAAGAAGTCCTCTGCACTAATCAGAGGCATTATAAAATACAATGAACCATAATTGTTTTTCCATATTTAGTGCCTGTTCCCATAATGATTGTATTTCTTCATGACAGTCCCTCATACTGTCTTCCTCACTGGCCATCCATTGTTCAGGTTGGGTCACTGCATCTTGAACTTGCATCGATGATTGATGTTAGGCCACTGTGTCCACATCAGCATGTTAAGATCACCAGCTTTTCTTCTTGGCTGGCTTCACAGACATGTGCAAGGCAAGCTTTGAAGAATCCACCTTTTAAAAACAATAGGCTTTGCAGCAGTTCTAAAAATAAACACAGGACATCTCTGCTACATAGAAGATAATTTAAAATGCTCAGCTTACACAGGGATCAACACAACTAAGCTGTCATCTTACAACACCCAACCTAAGCATGACCCTCCCCCACAGACACACACACACACACACACACACACGCACACACGCACACACGCACACACACACACACACACACACACACACACACACACACACACACACACACGTGTTTTTTTATGACCAACATGCACATTATAGGACTTTTGTTCTCTTTTCAGAGTTTGCCCAATTATTGTGGTAGAAGAATCTGATGGCTGCAAATTTCTTACAGTAAATATTTATCACATCAGTAGAACATTTCTTTATACCACCTGTAACACATGGCTTAAAACCTGATTGCCAGTGAATTTAGAGCTAATTAAAAAAAAGCAGCTATCATGACTTTATCGTTGACTGTAAAATTTTTAAGTTCAGTGAAAGTTTATTTGAAGATATGACAATGGACGGTTTGTCAGTGCAATCATATAACAGAATAGTTAGAATGTTATTCATTAGAAATGAAGTATTGGATTGCAAGTGGAAGCAAGGCAGGCAATTGTAATTTAGTTTCTGGAAATGCACATACCTAGGCAGAGAATAAGGGCATTCAGATTCAGACTTCCAAGATTCTGTTATGTACTCTAGTTTCCCTCTCATAGAGCAAGCAGCTAATTCTGTCTAGAAATTAACATGCACAGGAGGATGCCAGAATTCCAAAAAGAAATAAAAAAATTTTAATCAAATCTGTAGTCATTTTATTTCTCTTTTAAATGCAGGTTTGAACCAAGCACTCACCCCATTTTCTGTAAACTCTTTAAGAGTAACTGTGAATAATGAACTATCACACCATAGCCTATTAATAGCCTTTATGCTCATGTAGTAACTGGGCACCAATCCCTTTCTTTAGCAGGTGGTCCATTTCTTTGCTGTTGAGCTCACACAACATATTCTCAGAAGACCTGTTACTGCTTGATTTAATAGGACAACTACATCTCAATTAAAATGCACACATTAGCTACAGCACATGCAGTGCAGTTTGTTGAAAAAAATATGAAGAACCCAGGAAGATACAGCTTTCTACAGTGTCAGCTACAGCTGTCCTGGGCTGTACACATCAGGCAAAGTTTTAATAATCTTCCACTTGTATAAATTGTAAATCCAGGGCCAGAAAAGTAAAACTGGATGAACTTGTGAGCATAGCTAATTTTAAGGTGTATAACATTACTATTCTGAGAAAATAGCTGCTGTCAGCTATGACCAACTGATCTATTGCAGTCAAAACATCAGTGATTCTATTTTTAACATAAATGAGGAAATTTTAACTTGTACATAAATCTTTCTCCAAAAAGTGATGTTGCATTACCTTGCAGTTTTCATCCTGTGATTTGAAACCAATCTAAGTTTCATGGGATAAACAGAAAACATTCTCCAGTTTTCCCATTTTATCAGTTTTGACTTCATTATTATATTTTTTATTGTATTTTTCCATTCATTTAACATTCACAACTACCATGGTGCAATACATAGGCAAAAGCACAATGCTTCTACATGTGCCATCAATCATATGGTTTCATTTGATTACTTAAATTTATTTATCAGCCTATCAATTTATCTATCTACAAAATAGATTTGTCCATAACAATCATCAGTTAAACATTAACAGGGAAAGGAATGATGAAACAAGCTCTCTAATGTAGCTATTGTGGTAGTAATATCCACAGTCCTTGTCACCATCATCAACTCCTTTTTTCTATCTTTTCCATTGAGTCACCTGTCACTACCATTCTTGATTCAGTGTTATTCTCCTACCTTCTTCGATACTCATGTCTTGGCCGGATATTTTTGTTTCTCTTGCCTTTTCCCTGTCCCTCTCATATCTTTCTTAATAAATCATCTTCTGTTTTCCACTACTTGTGATCAAACCACCTTAATCTGTTCTACTTGACCTTCTCTGCAATTGGGTCTACTTTAGTTTCTACTCTGATGTCTTAATTTCTTCATCTATCCCACAATGCGCATCCTACAACCCATATCATGCACTTCATCTCCATTACCTCAAGCTTCTGTGACTGCTCTGCCTTCTCTGCCCAGGACTATGTGTCATACAGGAACACTGGTCACACCACTGTTTTGTGCACTTTACTTTTCATCTTCTTTGGTATTCTTCTGTTGCACATTACCTCTAGCACTTTGTACCGGTTTTATGTAGAACCTCTGATTCTAGCTTTACATTTCTTATTCAAAGTCGCCTTCTCCTCAGCACCTCTAAAATACTTTGTTGTTAATCCGTTTCACTATTTTCCATTTTATTTTAATTGTCAGTTTCTTCTTATTACCCCCATTTGCTGCTATACATCTGTCTTGTCTACTCCATTTAATCTTATGTGCCTTCAGTTTTGTATTCTAGTCCCTTCTCATTTGCTGAAGTACCTGGTCAGAGTCTGCTTGTAGGGACACATCATCTTCTACAACAGTGTTTTTTTTAATCTGTCCCCTCTGACCTGTTTGCTAATTTAGTCCATAACCAGCATGAACAGCAGGAGGCTTAGCGGTGACACCTGATGCACTTTGAAGCCTTCTCTGAGTTTGAACATTGTCCATATGTGTATTATTCTGTATTCATGCACAGACTATGTTAATTCTGCCAGTGTTTCCAAAACTTTGAGCCATCAAAGGATTGTCCAATTCAGCATTCTGGGCCTTGCCATATGCCAAGCCTAGGAATTCCAATTTAGACACTTTCCTCATCTCCAGCTTGTTGTCTACTATCTGTCTCACTGTAAACATCAAGTCAGGTGCTCTGCATCCAGATCTAAATCCAAATTGCTTGTTTCCCATATTACTTTCTACTACTCTGCATATTCATTTCTCAATCACCCTCTCCAGCACTTTCGTTTATTAATTTATCCTTTGTTGACTAGGTTAGTCCCTCCAGGCTAGTGGCCTCTTTTAGAAGAGACTTAATGTGATATTTATACTACTAGGGGAAATTTGGTGAAGGTATCAGGAAACTTCTCCTACTCTTTGGAGCTGCTAAATGGTGCTGGAGGGCCTCTACAGCAGCAAGGAAGAGGCCTAAAGGGAAGCAGAAGCTTGGAGGAAAAAAATTATGGTGAGTTAGGAGGTGGAAAGGGAGAATTTGAGAAAAATCTGTTCAATATGGAGTTTCAGAATGTAAATAAAGATTCTTGGGTGATGGATTTTACAAATGAGCAGCGTTTACTTGTCTCCATAGAGAAAGAAGTATGTGAGTCTGCTGAAGTGGCACAGATAACAGAAATGGTATCAACAGGGCTTGCAGATGATGTTCTGTTAAACATAATCAAGCAGGTTGATCCAGGTGACAGTTCTGTTGTTTCATGGGGTGAGATAACAGATAACTTTATTGGAAGTGCTGAGGATGACAATGTGAAAAAGAGACCATATGATATGGCAGCAGAGAATTCAGCAGTTAAAACTTATGCAACTGTGACAGAAAGTAAAAGAGGAAAGCAGCAACAAATCAAGAAAGTGCCTGGTTTTGTAGCAGCAGATAATGTAGTAACTAAAACGTATGCAGCAGTGACAGCAGACAAAAAAGGAAGACCAGCATGAAATTGTAAGTAAAACCTTTTTAAAAAGAAGAGAAGACAACCTGTGAAAATAAGAGCAAAAATTGGCACTACAATAGATGGATATTATGTATGGGGCAATTTGATAACTGTTCTTGGTTTTAAAGCTCAAGAAATTCAGTCTTTTACACATATTCGGACAAAGACTTTTCGTGACTTAACATTTGAAACTGATAGACAGATGATGAAATTTCTGGAACTGTGCAACAAAAATAAGGATATCTATCCATGGAACAATTATTTGTTTTCTGGTGGTAACTTAATGTTAAAAAATTTGCTTTGCAGTTTAGAACTGGTGAACTGGAAGAAGACAACTTTAAAAAGTGCATGTGGGGTCTATGTGAAACTGCTGATAATATTGTGAACGTTAAAGATGAGAGAAACTTATTGAATGGAGGGGTGAGGCTGGAAGCTGTTTTGAAATGTGAAAAAAAAAACATTGTGAAACACTTGCCAAGTGTTATTTTTATGGCTGGTCATAGACAGACATTAAGATATGCTGGCAAGTCTAAATCATCTTTCTTTTGTGGAGATTGTTCTCATTTAATTAATAATTGTGACAATGTACAATGTAGCCAACGTGAGAAGAAAGGGCATACATCAAGAAGGTATGTGCCTAAAGGCAGGTTGTATAAAAAGGATACTTTTGAATGGATTGTCATGAGCAAACTGTAAATAATGAAAAGAGGGGGGGAAGGTAAGAAAACATACACAAGGAAGGACAAGAGGCTGGAGGACAGGGTGAAATAGGTGAAGAAGAAACTGCAGAATAAAAAATATGGAGGACTAAAATGAGGAGAGTTTACGCGGGAAGAGAGGTCAGGAGAGGGGATTGATACTAATATTTTTTTGAAGTTCTAGCAAGTGAAAAATCTGACTCTGAGGATCAATGATTGTATGTACATAAATCCAGGAAAAAAATATTCAGTTGGGGAAAGAGTAAAAATAAGAAAATGAAAATGTAAAAATGTTCCCACTAAACATCAAAAGAAGGTAAAACAAGTTTCAATTATTGTCAGTAAATGAGAACAGTTTTATTAGCACTGAAAGAAGGATAGGAATATTGGAATAGTATACTAAATGTGATGTGAACATTATTCTTTTAGGGGACATAAGATTCCTGGCAAATGAGGAAAGACTGCAAAAAGAAAAAATGTGAGGTTGAAATATAATATGGAAATTAGGAAGTAAACATTGTTCTGGAATTGCTGTGTTGTATAAAAATCATTAAAATAGTGGATTTACTATTGATAAGGATTGGAAGGTTAATTTTTTGTGGCTGTGAGGTGGAGACAATATGTTTACAGAATTATAGCATCATATGCATCTATAGCTAGCAAGCAAAGAGATAATCTATTTCATCAAATATGTGGTGGTTAACATGAAAATTATAATTACAGGGGACATTAATTGTGATTTAAGGGAAAAATATAAAAAAGGTGGAGATATAGAAAAAATGTAGGCAGTAATAAAATGTGATAAATTAAATGTGTGGAACAAAAGTCAATGGATTTATAAAAGGGAGGCACTTGGATGTGGAATTTCTTATTTGGTATTATCAGAATGTTTGAGGGTAATAGATGGTGATATAGTTGTGACAGGTGTTTCAGACCATTTGGAAATGTGGATGGAAGTGATGGAAGAAAGGGATTATATTAACATAGTTAAAGGGATAAAAAATAATAAAGGAGAGATTACGGGATGAAATTGGAGAGTGGGAAATATTGCAGTTATGGAAGAATCATATTACCATGAAGGACTTCTATAAAAACTGGTCTGAATGGTGGATGGAATTAAAAAGGAAGTGTAAAAAGTGTTTTTTTTTTCAATGTCAGGATGACGTAAGAAAGGAAGAGAAAGTGGACAAAGCATAAACATGTGTTAGAGAATTTAGAGACTAATACAAGAGAGTATTGTGATATGGGAAAAGAAATATATAAAAGAAATCAAGAAAATATTAAGGCATTACCATTTAGGCAGAAATATTATTTGCAAGGGAGTAAGTATCTGCTTATCTGGATAAAAGAGTAAAGGAGAATATTATATAATGAGGGAAATTAAAAACAAAATGTAAAGAAGAGGTAAAAAGAACACAAGCAAATTATGAGTATTGTAGTTCACATGTGGAAAACACACAATTTGGAATATTCAACACAATAAATAATGTGGGTCTCACTGTTTACAGTGTGGCAACCTGACTCTGCATTACAGTATCTGTGTGCTCCATCTTCACACCTCAACATTTACCACACTCCCTGTGATTGCAACCATGATTTTCAACAGGCACACAGCATCAGAGATCAGAAACAGTTCAATAGGACTGATGCTTTGAACTAAAGTACATACCAGTATCGTTCATGATAGGTATTCATACTTATGTAGGGGGACTACCAGTGACAAAGTTTGGTACGACACATGCAGTATATGAAGATGATTTGTCTGATGAAGCATATATGATAAATATGAAATCACTAACCATCTATTTTTATTTAGTGACTGGTTTTAGTTGTTTTATTTTCATTTAATTTGTGTTGATATATTAAAGCTGACTTTTGCGATTCAGCCATGTTCTGTACAGTTTCGTTTGTGACTTGTTTGCACCTTTTGGAATACTGTTCGGTTAACTCAGTGCTCAACATACATCTTTTACATTTGAAGAGAGTTTGTAACATCACTACTATTTTACATCCTATGGTCAGTGCATTTCAGTGACACCTATAAAACTGATTGAAATCTATTGATATCAAAATTCATATCACATGAAAGAGAAGTAAATGGTGTTGCTTTTGGCAATATTCTAACATACATTTTATAGTAATGCTTAGCACTATAGACAGGGTTTTACTTCATGCTGCCTAAGACTAACTATAAGCAAGTCTGAGGGTTTGGCAGGACAAAGATGGTATCCTGAGCATAGTAACCTTGGATGATAAGTGCTAGATACAGGTAAGTATCCAGCATCACACACTTTACCATCATAAGCATTTCTACACTTTAACATAGTAGTTTTCTATTCAGATACTCTTAATGCATAAATGTATCTGTATTTGTAGGCATTGTAAATATAAAATAAAATGTATTTATTTATTTATCTAACATTTGTTTACCAGGAAAGTCTGACTGGACACATGCCCTTTTTCAGCTGAGGCCCGGGGAGAAAAGCTCCATAAGTCACAGTACATTTTACTGCAGGAATTACAATAATCAATAAAGAATAAAGTAAACAAAATGTAGTATACATAAGAAAATGCAAATTTGTTACATCATGACAACAAAACCGAGGCTGTGACCATAGTTAGTACTATTTGTAAAATATGGCTCACAGTATATCAAGATATAAGGTTAAGACAGACTGATAGGAATTAAGATTAAACACAGGGGAAGAAGTTGGATATGGTTGAGGTATACTGTGATATATTAGAGCGTTCATGAGGGGTTAGTACAGGAACACGGCCACTTATTTTTTAGATAAGCTTTAAGTGATGGCTTAAAGTGGTTAATGGATGAGATTGAAAGGATGGAGTTAGGAAGGGATTTCCATGTGTGAGATATATAGCTGGAAAATAAAGATTCTCCTGCAGTGGTTGGTTGTGTTACAATTTTGTGAATTACAGAGAGTTGGTTGTAAAGAATAATGTTGGGAAGTTCAAGCCAGTCTAGTATCCTTAAAGCTGTACAATGATGTCTTTTATATGGTCAGTCAGATGCAAGCTTAGCAATTTTATTAAAACATGTATTTTATTTTATTTTATTTTATTATAACATGCTTCTAGCTTAGCTAAGTCAGTTTTCCTAAGATTAGTTCAAATTGGAGAGGCATATAGTAGAGTGGAGAGAATATGGGTTTGTGCTAATGTAATTTTGGTAAGGAACCTTTTGTGCCTATATAGACTTTCAAGTTTCTTATGGACTTTTTTATTGTTAGGGAGGCATGCAAGTCAAATTTTAGGTTATTGTATATTTCCACCCCAAGAAGCTTTGTATGGGTTGTCGGGGAGATGAGAGTATTGTCTTTCGCTATTGTGTTAAATGGTGGACATGAGATAAATGTCTTGTTAGTTTGGAAGAGTAATAATTTAGTTTTGTTTGGGTTCAGGATTAGATGGGCATTGGCTAGCTATGTTTCAACAGAAGTGAAAGATTCCTGTGTTTGAGTATAAAGAGCTGATAGAGAAATGGTAGCACAGATAAGTGTTGAATCATCTGCATATTGTATTATAGAACCATGTGGAGTAGCTGTGCATAGATTATTAGTAAAGAGGGAGAAAAAGAGATGGCCTAAGTTAGATCCTTGGGGGACACCAATGGATAAAGGAAGGCATGTGAACAGATTGTTGACGGCAAGATAAATAGTTATTAAACCAAGCTGTGGCAGATGGTGAGAAGGATAGCTCAATTAGTACATCTATTAGTTTGGAATGGAAGACCATATCAAAAGCTTTTGATAGGTCTAGTTAAATGGCAGATAGAAAGCTGTTGTTATTCCTGCGATGGTTTATGATGCTAGTGAAGGATAAGAGAGCTGTAGTGGTACTCTGTCATGGGCGAAACCCATGCTGAGTGTTTGAGAGAAGGTTATTTGTTAGAAAGAATTTCATGACCTGGAGATGAATACACCTTTCAAGTAGCTTAGAAAGAGGTGAAAGAATAGCAATTGGGTGATAGTTTGTTAGTTCTGTGGAAGGTCCCCCTTTATGAAGTGGGATTACATGGGAGATTTTCCACAGTTGAGGAACCTTGCTTTGAAGAATGGATCTATTTATATGGATTGAGACTGGGAAGTCTATAGATTCAGCTGCAATTTTGAGGTATTCACTGGGTAAGTTATCTATGGCAAGTGTAGAAGGTTTTAGTTTCTGGATTATTTTTTTATTGTGGGTATAGGAACTGGGAAGAAAGAGAACAGGGCATTGCTAGTCATAGACTTGGCTGCTTTGGTATCAGGAATAGGGGTTTGCTGCTTGGAAAGGGCAATTATAGATTCAGTAAAATGTTTGTTAAAAATGGTAGTTATGCTATCGGAACTGCTGTGGATGTTTGAGGTTGCTGTAGTAGATTTTCCTGGGTGAAGGATTGAGTTTATAGCAGGCCAGAGTTTTTGAGATTTTTTTTATATGTGTTTTGAATGTTATGATAGAAATTTATTTTATTTATTTTAAAATAAAATAATGGGAATGGATTAAAAACTGTATTATCTCTCTCCACCTTTCTCCTTTTCCACATCAAGCTGTTTCATTTTCTCAGTTGATTCATTCTCTAGACATTTCATCACTAACACCAGCTTCACCTTCTGTAGTTCAAGTAGCATTTATGTATCACCTCAGAATAAGCTGAGTTGCCATTTTAATGCACAATGCATACTTACCACCCTTGTCCGACCATCTGCAGTCTCAGTGGACTGAACATCAATTGTGCACAGTAGCAGCTATTGACTTATCCTTGGTCAGGCCACCATGAATATGTCCCTCTGGTTTATATTCTTTACACAGCTGTACCAGAGACATTTTGCCATACTCTTATATGTTTCCTAATTCATTCAGACTAAAAAATAAAATAACTGCTGTGCAATGTCTGCTTCAGAATGTTTACGTTGTGGTTGTAAAGTAAATACTTTTCTTGAAGAAATTGTTTTACATGATATTCAAGACTAGTTTACAATATATTCACCACTGCTGTCAAGAAAATATAAAGGTACAGAGTCCAAATACTCACTGCTGCCCCATATAACATGCCAAGGAAAAAGGTTGTGGTCTGCACCATTGTGTCAAATAAGAAGATAATACTACTACTTCTAATGGTAGTAATAAGCACGTGGAGAGGACTGGCCTTAATAATATATGGAAAGTAAACACTGTTGTCTTGAGTTGTATCCAAAAGTTGCCACAGTCATAAAAGTTCCACACTGTACCACTGAAGTACAAAGCTACAGAGCCAGTCTTTGCAGGATTTCATATACCTCACTCTCAGGCCAGTGCATTTCAGTGCTATCTAGCAAACAGTAAGTGTAACTTATCTAAAACTACTTTGCATCCCTTCCCTCATGCACACACAAAGATTTACAAGATTACTCGTACTTCGTCTACTTTAATGATGTCAGACTGCCACATGCTAACCTAATCTATGACTGAAAGTACACAATCACTGCACATTCTTAAAATGAGCCAACTATACTTTTCACATATGGCATATATAGCATTGCAGTCACACTCTATTAAATGTATATGCCAATAGTTAATTCAGCAATTTAGTGTAAATTTCTAAATTAAAAAGTTACCATCCACAGGCTTCTGATATTTAGCAAATTACATTATTGGCTTAACAAATTAAGTCTGGCAGTTAGCACCGACTATAAGGGCTATGACCTGTTTACAAGCTGATTAGCATAGTCCAGGGTCCAATTTCTTCTGCCTCTATTTGCCTGCTGAGTGGCTTAGACAAGTCACTTAACCAGGCAGTATTCTAGTGCAACTGGGAAACTGGATTAGTCTCATCAGTGGTCTCCTTAACCACATATCTAGTAAATAAAAATAAAGCTTATGCACACAAACCATTATACACTTATACAATGAAATATAAAAAAAATGAACAGACAGATGTTATTATAACAAGACTGACCCTGTACTAGCCAGTTCCAATACTACGCTAACTGAACATAACTGCAATCTTTCTACCTCTAACTTGCAAATAACTTGCAGGCAAGGTCCATATGCATGAGTCCATTAATACTCAAGATAAACCATCTCTTTTCTCAACTGCAATCCCTGGATACTTTTAAAAGGAAAGTACTTAGTGACTGAGTTAACAGTTGCATTCTGAACTTTCAATGAAGAGGCACATTTTATTGAAGAAGTTCAAAATGTGTGCTCTGAATTAAGGTAACACAGGGAACTATTCTAACTGTACAGCTTTTTGGCCAAGTCTACTCTTTCTTCATTAGTTAAAGAAATCACTATCTTACTTCCTGTGTTGAGTAAGAGAAATAAATCCAAATAACTTTCCCAAATCAAACCAGAAAGTTCCAGTTTCAAATAAAATAACACAGCTTTTGGCAGGAACTAAGTTTTGAAAATGTGTGTGCATGCAAGAAACAATTTTACTTTCCAAGGCTCTGCAACACTTTTACAGAAGAACAATAACTAGGAATGTACACCATGAAATATTTTTCATCTTTGCTGCATCTTTAATAAAAATAATCAATTGCAATTATTATACAGCTTTTTGCATTTTACATCTTTGCTACATTTGTACAGAGAAAAAAATAACTGTTAGCTTTATTTAGCTTTTTATATGTGACTCATCTATCTGTTTATTAACTTATTTATTAATTTAAAAGCATGCAATATATCATCAGAAGATGAAGAAAGCTTAATGTTAATACATGCAGAAGGTGAAAAAGATGTCTGCAAAGATTCCTAGTCCTGCAGTAATTGAGAAAGACTGTGACATATTAATAAGATAAAATCACACTGGATAAAGTAGATAGCTGGATTTTAAAATACACACAAGCATTTAGCAGTACATAAATCAATAAGTTAAAAGCATTATTGTCACAGATGACATAGAATGAGGTGTAAAATATTTATGGAACTGCAAAAAAAACTAAATGACAAATTCCAGGATGTGATACACAAGCTGAAGTAGCCACCCACAAGCCATTCCTAAGTGCAACCTCTTTTCCTGACCATATAAATTTACCTAACACTATGGACAGACAATTTCCCACAGTTTCTCCAACCAGCTTGGTCAACATGGGCATCCTGAGGCAGTGTAGCAACTGCCTCTTGTTCACCGACAACCCTCTACTCCTAGTCCACACAAACTCAACATGTGAGAGATGCAACTATATTAAGAACCTTGAATCCATGCTCTCTCACATACCAGTCAGTACATATGACAATGAACAGGTTGTCAGCATGCACATCTCATCTCCTACTCCTCCCAAACCCACATCACACATACCTGCATATGCGGAGGTCCTCACCAGAAACATACCTAAACAGCAGAGACCTCCCTAATACAAACACAAGCATGCTACGCATAATACTTCCTCTTCAGAGCACAATACATATAATAGTTCACACACCAGTGTCTCACATGTCGGGCCATTAAGGCAAAACACAAACCAAACATATTAGTCAAGGTGATTCCATCATGAGACACATTGATGTCCCTCTCACCAGGCTGGATAAGGAAAAGGTCAAGGTCAGCTGTCTGTCAGGTGCCAGAATATGCCATATCACACAATCTCAATCTCAGTCTATCTAAACATAAGGTATTGTTATGACTCCATCATAGTCCACGTCTGTGTGAAAAACTTGAGACGTACCTCTCTAGACTATATGAAGAGAGACATAACTGAGCTCTCGGACTATGTGTCTAAGGCAGGTATGTCACTAGCCTTAAGCAGCATTTTATCTTCACCTAGGATGATGCCTCAATACAAAAAGAAAATGATTGACTTTTATAATTGACTTATTTTCTTGTGTCATTCTAAGGGGATCCAGTAGCTGTCAACCTAGGATGACATGACTGACAGATCTTAATGCTTTATCAGAGATGGTCTTAATCTGTCACCCCTGGGATTTTGGCTACTAGCTAAGGCTCTTGCCACCCCCATAGTGCCTTTTTTAGACGGTGTTTCAAGCATAAAATTCCCGAAGTAAAAAGTCCATCTAAAAAACAACTTCAAGGTTATGCTGTTAAACTCAAGGAGTCTTAACACAAAACTGTACTCCCTGTAAGCAGGACTCACCTTGGAAGACACAGACATTTGTTCAGTCACAGCGACCTGGTTCAAGGCTGTGGAGAGCACCCCAGTCATACTAGGTTACACCTCCTTCTACACGTTCAGACTACAAACTGAAGGCATGAAAACTAAAGGAGGAGGTGTATCAATATTCATTACAGATAAATGCACCTCCATATTGGTTAAACAGTATGGTTTCTGGGAGATACTTCAGGTGCAATTAACTGTTGGTAGGACACCTATTCAAGTCATTGCCAGCTACAGGACCCCCTCCATGAATCAGGACACCCACTCTGCCTATTTGGATCTACTTGAGTCTATCAAGATACAACCAAACATCATGGTTTTGGGCGACTTTAACTACCCTTCCATTGACTGGGTAAATTACTCACGCTCAAACTCTCTAGCCAAAAGGTTCCTCGACTTTGTTAACTCCGATTCACTGGCCCAGCTGGTTGACACCCACACAAGGGGTGACAACATCCTGGATCTGGTGCTTACCAATATGGGAGACAACTGTAGCAATCCCACTGTGACATCTTCCCTGGTGAGATCTGACCACAAATCAATCTCATTTGATGTAACTATCACACCTGACCCTCCCCCCTTGCAGCAACTAAGCTAAAAAACTTCTCAAAAGCAGATTATAACTTCTTATAGGATGGTATAAATAGTTTCATTGTACCCCCCCCCCCAGATGGAACTGGTAACTATGCTGAGTTCTACATCAATGCTTTATACAAAGACCTGTATAACTGCATTGATTTTAACTGTACCTGATAGGACCAAAACAAGCTCCTCAAGAAAGAGCAAACCTGCCTGGTGGACAGCTGCCATTAGCAGGCTTTACAATAAGAGGAAGAAACTGCTGTCTAAAAGTGAAAGGAAGTGAGCCCTAAACTGGAAACACTCCCTCCTCATCTTAAACAAGCAAATAAGACTTCTTGTGAAGTCCTCCAAAGCTAACTATGAATCCAAATTGCTTCCTCAACCAAGGACAATCATAAGGCATTATTTAATTGCATATGTAACCTAAAGGGAAAGGCCCAAATTTGTGCCAAACTGGTAGTTAATGATACCACATATACTGAGCCTGTGGACAAAGCTAACATGCTGGCCAACAGGTTCTGTGAAAACTTCAGTCCCTGGTCCCTGCGACACGTAACCCATGACATCCCTACCACCTGTCCCTTACCTTTAGCCTGACTAGCTTTTTCTGCAAGGCCATGGAGCGAATCATCATGGACCTTATCAACAAAGATATAGGTAAGCTCCAAACATTTCATCCTACTCAGTTTGGATTTGTCAAAGTGAGATCATGCCTGTTAAACCTCCTGGACTTCTATGAGACAGTCACCAAGGCCTTGGATGAGGGGAATCTGTACATAATAGCCTACTTAGACTTAGCCAAGGCTTTTGAATCTATTCCACACTCGGGCATCATTGAAAAATTCACCCAGCCAGGTATCAACCTGTACATCATTAGATGGGTCACGAACTGGCTCATTGATAGAACCCATACAGTCAAAATAGGGGACTCCACCTCCAATAGCAGACCTGTAACCAGTGGTGTTCCACTGGGATCAGTCCTGGGATTGCTACTATTTGGAATCTATATCTCTGTGGGTGACAAAGTTTGCTGATGACTACAAACTGGGAGTGGTCATAGAATCTACAAATGATGTCAAAATCCTACAAGAGGGTCTTACACAGACAAATGATTGGTGCCAAAGTCATGGCCTTAAACTCAATGCAAAAAATGTATTATCATCCCTTTCAGTAATAACAATGTACTTGCTAACTACCACATCAATAGCAACACCTTAAGTATGCACTCAGTGGTGAGAGACCTGAGCAAACAGGATGACAGCAACATTACCTTTGATCACCATGTTTCCATAGTGGTAAGAAGGGCATTCTATATTGCTCATCTCATAAGTAAGGGCATTGCCTCCAGAAAAAAAAAAAGTTATAATTTCCCTATACCTTTCCCTCATCAGGCCAATAATTGAGTACAACACCCCTTTTGGTATTGTACCTTTCCAAGCACCTGCAGCAATTGGAGAGACCACAGAGGTTTCCACTTCATGTCAAACAGAGCACCTCATTGGCCCTCTTCAACACAATATGGACGATTGGATGGGTAACCATAAATTCACCTGGGGGTTTCACCTGTGTCTGTCTTAGACAGGGGCAGTAGGTTCTAATCATTCAAATAAGGGTAGTACTTGGCTAGGCTTGTAAGGGCTCTAGGGCCATTAGCCTAGTATCTTCCTATGATCCTATGATTCTATGATAAACTGACACCACTCTGTGTTCAGATGTACTGCAAAATATGAAATAAAAAAATTAAAAAATGGAAAACAAAAATCATTCAAACAGAAGCTTGTGGACACTAGCTAGAAACTGTGAACTTACTGGTTAACCAATATTAAAAGGGAAAAAAGACATGGACAATGCAATCATATGACTGTGGTAATTGAAGATGGAAAGCAATGGCTGTGCAGGATATGACCTTAGCATGTTAACAAACATTGCTAAATCCCACCAACATCATTGTCACAAGTTCAAGCAAAGACAAATGAGGGATGTTAAGAACAAATAAGCTAATTAATGAAAAATAGTATAGGAAAGACTTACAAAATAATGTGTAAGTACTATAATGAAGATTATATTCATGACGAACAGCATAGGAACATTGTGCAAAACATAATAATAATTTTGGCAGAGTATAAAGAAGCAGAACTACAAATGGGAAGATGTGATAAAAACAAGACAATTTTGTGAACATAGTAAAGCAATAAAACAGATTAGCACAGCATATGTAAAGAAAATGAAAAAACATACCCAAAGTAATGACTGAGTGGCAGCGAATTAGAGAGCAGCACACACGAAGAACATAAGCAGAGCTGACAAAGTGGATAAAGATGAAAATGGCAGTAACCATGTTAAGCAAAAATAAATGACTATCAAGAACATAGGATGTCGCATGAATATATTAAAGGACATCTACAACAACTTAAGGCAAAACCAGTACAGCAGGTTATAGAAACCAAACAGAGACATTTATAAATACAATGAAAATAGTATGCTACATATTTTAAAGGTTGATTTGAAGATGAGATTAGAATTAAGGTCAGGGAAATAAATCAACTTTTTCTTGTGTTAGGGGGAAAATAATTGAATCTGTAGCATTTCAACATTGCAAGTAAATGGAGTGTTAAAGATTTGTATCTTCCTGATATAGTCAGAAGATGAAGAAAAAGAAATCATAAGAATCTGCCAACATGTTAGAAAAAAAGCGAGGTGTGGAACAAAATGGCTCTGATGAATGACTGAGTCTGAAACAAATATAGAAAGTCTGCAATGTCAGATCATTACAAAGTAGAATAAGATTGTTGAAGTACAAGACAAAAATACACAAGGGAATCATAGACTTAGTTGCACACACACATATATATATATATATATATATATATATATATATATATATATATATATATATATATATATATATATATATATATATCACTGTTCAATAAGGAATACATGCTAATTGTTATTGATGACTAGAGATGTGACCTAGTAATAGAACCAGAACTTTCTGCATCCTCTCATGCAGTATATAAGCCCCTTGACAAAAATGATTGCAACTTTTCAAATATCAGGCATAATTAGGACTGATAATGGTTTATATTTTGACAAGCACCAATGTAAATAGTGTTGTGAATGCTAAATAATTGCATACTGAAAGGTGGTTCTAGTTTTGGCTGTAAGCAAACAAGATGAAGAATTATTTGATGCAAAATGTTAGCTAAACTCTATGAACTGCAATGTGCAAATGATGGCATTGGAAACAGCAGATAAATATTATGTTGACAGCCTACATAGGCAATATACAGTCATCTTAATGTTTGACCTTCACCAACAAGCCTACTGCTAGGCAAAACTGCATAAACAAATAGTGTTCCTATCAAGGTCCACAGACATAGTGGCTAATGAAGAAAAGAGAAGAGAACCTCCACATTTTGTGTCTTGTCTCACCCCAGAAACAAAACTGCAAGGAATAATCCCAGCCTTTTTTATCTGAGACACAGTCATGCAATAATTTCCACTCATAAAATGCCCTGCTTCCCCTGCCAAAACATAGGCATAGGCATATTTATTGACAAATCTGTTTGGATTTGCAGTATCAAGGGCCTTGTTTCTTACCCCTGTCATAGCAGACTACCCTGAAACTGATTTGTAGCATCTAATGGTCAGGCTTTAGATTGCTCCCCTGCCACGGACCAGCAATGTGACATAGTCAATGTTCAGAACAGCTACTGCCTAGCTATGACAGCAATTCTGACTCAAATCATTAGGTTAGGTGCAACATTTTACCAAAAAACTCCCTAACATATATTTCCACCAGAAATGTTAATAAATCATCTGAAGACACCTTTGAAAAGAAGAAGAATTGAGATTAAGCTAATTCAGATGGTTTCCTAGACACATCTCAAATGTTATGTTCTATAGGAGAGACAGGCCAGTCACCAGAACTGAAATGATTGCCCATTGACACATGATTACATACAAAATGACTGCCAAACCTCTAGGAGCATGTTTTTCTCAGCCTGATCATACTATATTAGATATGTCAGTTTTGGTTATTCAGGAACGTGTCTGTATAACTTTGGAAAGAAGAACAATGGAGATTACTTTAATTCAGATTATTCAATCTGACAGGCAGTGGTTTTAACCTAGATATTGGTTTTAAGAAACACTGTAGCACTTAAGAGCTATTTCTTCTGAACAACTTTCTGAACAACTAACAGTGGACACAAATAAGGTATACTGAAGGGCAACAAATGTTTCTTAGTCTGGCAATGCATGATTTTATGGTGAATTTATCCTGAATCCAAACTGATGACTACCTCAAATAGTTAAAAGCAACTGTAAGATTACTAGAGTTTGTATTTTGACACCTGTATTTTGTTCACAATGAGGGGCGGCCACGGTGGTGCAGTGGTTAGCATTGCCGCCTCACAGCAAGAGGTTCTCCAGTTCGATCCTCGGCTGGGGTGCCTTCTGTGCGGAGTCTGCATGTCCTCCCTGTGGTCGCGTGGGTTCCCTCCGGGTGCTCCAGTTTCCTCCCACATCCCAAAGACATGCTGCAGGTGGATTGGACACTCTAAATTGGCCCTAGGTGTGCGTGTGAGTGTGCCTTCTGTGGAAGGCTGGGCGCCGGGCTGGCAACTCGACACCGTAAAACTCCACTGCCATTCAATGTGCGGACAGGTGATCCGCTGTGGCGACCCCTAACTGGGATAAAGCTGAAAGAAGAAGAAGATTTTGTTCACAATGAGAACAGTTTTTAACATATTCTAGTCAGAACACCGTAACCATAAGCTTAATGATCAGTAAGATCTTAATGTTCAAACAATTTTAACAGCATAATAAAACTTTGTTCAATAGTACTGATTTTCAGAGGTATCTGGCAGAAACACAGACAGATATATTAATATAGTTTTCTCCTCTCTGTCTCTCTTTCTCTCCTTTTTTCAGTTAGCTAAACCAAGGCCCGTGGAGTATACAAACTGTACACATACCTCTCAACTGTCCAGATTTTCAGAGAATGTCCAGAATTTTGCCTCATATTTTTGGTTTATTCCTCATAAAATGTGTGGTTTTCTGACAAATCACTGAGGATTGTTGTCAAAAGAGGTCATTGTGCCCCTCTACTCATCAATCATCAGACCCATCATAGAGTACAACGCCCCATTTGGGATGTACCTTGCAAGACATCTGCAGCAGCTAGAAAGACCACAGAAGTACCTCACCAAGAGGATCACTGGCCTCAAACAGATGCCTATTCAACTCGACTGAAGAAACTCTGGCTGTACTCGGTTGCATACCGCCTACTCAGAGGTGATCTCTGCCTGACATACAAGGCCATGTCCAACCCAGAATTGATGGACATGCTCCACCTAAAGAAAACCTTATCCCCTCGAGCCACATGCTATAGACATCTAAACCTCACCACAACAATAAATAGGATGTGCTGGAGGGATAGATTCCTGTTCCAGAGACTTCCCATGCTTTGGAACAAGATTCCAATCTACATTAGGCAGAGCTCCTCGCTAACCCTCTTCAAGAGAAAACTTGACGAGTGTATGGGAAACAAAAAGGTTACCTCGGGGATCACTTCAGTGGCTCTGCTGGACAGTGGCACGGGGAACTAATCTAAGGGGGTGGTAAAAGCCAACACATTCTGGCTAGACTTATAAATGCCTTTGGGCAGATAGCCTAGTACCTACCTATGAACCTATGAACTTATAATAAATAATAGCAGTCATTAGCTTATTTACACTTCATATCCTTCAGAAAATGCATGCTAACAAAAATCCTGTTATTGTAACAACTTTCTGTTTATAAGAGCAATATTTAAAATTGATCCCTATTTTTGGCATTTATCTGCACCCCCCCCCCCAATTATTTTAGGCTTTGTTCAGATTTCTTATGCTAAGTGGCTGAGAGGTATGACTGCACACAATATCCATGCAACCTAACCTAATAGCTAAATTTCTTGGTAGTTCCTGCTTTTTTCATAACACATAATTTAACTGTGAACTAGATATTATTACAAATTCACATTTTCTGTTAACCATATTATCTGGCTCACAAGATTGCATATTTAAACAGACAAGCAAGTTACAAATTAAAACTTTGCACTTTCCTTGTAATGTGATTTATTTTCTCCTTAAGTGTCAGAGCAGTCATTACCTTCTCTGCTAAATATATACTCACTCTAATGAAACAGACAGAGAAAACCTTTCATTTTATGGCAGGCCATAACCTTATCTGCTAAAGTATCAGTATCTTTCTCTGTCACACACACACACACACACACACACACACACACACACACACACACACACACACACACACACACACACACACATGTACACACTGTATTTGCCTTTGAAGTGAAGTTGTCATACTAAAATTCAAACTGTACATTTTCTTTCTTTCTAAACTGGCATTTTTCAAGTGTTTTTTTAGCCTATCAGAAAGAACTGATATACTTGTACCTTTCTTAGCAAACAATACTCTATATGTAACATCAGTAACGTAACTCCAGAGGAAGGAATCATGCTAGCCCGAAAGTTCAAGTAATTGCAAAACTTGTGTTTGTCATATAAAAGGTATTATATCATATCTGTGTTCGGTGTCTGTGCATTTCCAGAAATATGTTAACTTTCATTTTGTAAAAGTAATGTAGCAAAGAAAAAAAGGCCGTTTAGGACAAACATTGCCAAAATATCTTAAAATAATAAAACCAGGCAACAATAGGAAACAGTGGAATACACTACAGCAAAAAAGGGCGTTTACTTCTTTAAATAGGAAAGACTTCATTACATCAATTCCAGAATCAACAATTACTACTAAAATAGCATTTTTAGCAATTCACAATACTAGTCTTATCCAATAAAAATGTTTATCCAAGCACAAGCAGTAACTAAGTAAAGATACATTCATTACAACATTGCATTCTGCTTTTTTTTCTTGTTTTTTTAATCCGGATTTTGTCTCCACAATAATCAAAACAGGACCTACTTTAGTAATTTGAGCAACCCACTGTCTACTGCTAAAAATGCTCAGCAGTGAGTTAAATATTTTTTTTGTAGGGCTGCAAGCACCCCGTACCCATGCCATGAGAGTTGTGCCTCCACACTCATTATCTCTAAATATACTTGCACCAACTCATCGAAGGTATATTTAGTGGTTAAGACTATGCATTCAAGCATCTTGCAATCAAATACACTGGCAAGCATTCAGCTGCTGAGTTATAAGCAGCTAGCAGGTTAATACGCAAGAAATATCAAAATGGGTATTGTGCAAATCTCCAATACTACATTTAGGCATTAGCATAAGGTTAAAGTTTAGGTATGTCCAAACTTTTTTCTCTAAGATAACACAAGACACAATAATTTTATTTTCTTCATGAAATGAAAAAAAATTACCTGTGGTAAGGGTATTTTAAGTACATCTACCATTTGTCACCAGTTAATGTACATAGTAGGATTATATCTTAGCTGACTTTTGTCATTTAAATGAAAAAAAAATAAAGCTCCATTTACAATAAAATTGCAAAATGGCCCTGGAGTTCAGGATTATAGAATTCTACAGGATGGTGCTATTGTTTAGTGGACTGAAATAAAATGTGATATATTTGCAATGCTCTGTCTCAGACAGTAGTCAGTATATCTGTGATGGTCAAATTCTCTGTAATGAAAAATATGCTCAGTTGAAGATATCATCTGGCTGCATCAAGATGGTACAGAAACATTCTGGACCTTTCCTTATAGAAATGGATTTGATGTTTTTATATGAACCCCACTTAAAAACAGAAATGTCATTAAGTTAAACAACTGTTACATCACCTTATAAATAACAATTTATCTCTTATGCAGCTTGTTTTTTTACCTGGATTCAGCTCTTTCATCCCTCTTAAATACTATTAATCATGGCCAAAATAAGGGTCTTTCAACCACTGCCATTCTCTTAGACCTGTCTAAGGCTTTTGATACTGTCTCTCATACTCTTCTTTTACAAAGGCTTGCTAATATGGATTTGGTACTAAACACATTAGAATGTTTAAACATTATCTATCTAATCAACAATAAGCAGTAAAATGATCCCAAGTAGTTTCTGCTTTTGACCCAGTAATGCAAGTATTTCACAAGGCTCAATACTTGGACCAGCTCTGCTCAGTATTTTTCTAAATGGCATGCATGCCAAGATTCCTGATGCTGCATTAGTACAATATGCTCTTGACTATCTGTACTCCTAACTTCTTCAATCAGTTGTATCATTCCGCACTGCTTAACTTTAAAAGCCTAGAACATAGGACTTAAAGATTAAAATCTTTTATTAAGTGCAAATAAAACTAAACTACTCATGTCTGGCTCTGGTGAAACCTCAGTTTCTTCACAAAATAACATACGAGTTGAACAAATCTCTCATGCTGAATATTTAAGCAATAACCCACAAGTAAGTGGGTGTGGGTATATCAGGATTTACTGCTGGCTGGCATGGTTTGATCACAAAGAAAAGAGTGAGTGATTAAACAAAGCCAGCCATGGGTAAATCCTGATATACCCACATAAACAAGTGGGTTATTGTTATTATACAATGACATTATTTAAAAAAAGAATTTCTAACCTTTCTTAAATAATGACTTTGTATTAACAGTGCTGTAGTGTTCTTCTGCATTGTTTCCTCATTCTTCTGCATTTTCTGATGTACTAAGTATGCATATGGGGCTTAGATTGCCATGCTTGCACAGTGCATCCATGCTGTTGAAGACAATCAATGGAGAAAAGAGAATCTGCTGCTGTTTTATGTGAAAACAGTAAGCCTATGGGGCAAAATCTGGCCATTCTGCAAGGACTTGGACAGCTGAGAGGTACCAGAGTCTGCTGAGTTTAATGGATGGACGGTGCAAAGAAAGAACCAGGTACATTTCTGTGTCATTATTTTTGATAATGTCCCTGATTTTATGCTTTCATAGCATATTCCAATAGAAAAGTCTCATCACTGAACGGTACTTTAGCGGCCAGACTTTTTTCTACTAGTATATGTTCAATTTACAGTGGGTGCACTTGTTGGGCTGACCAATCAGCATGCTCTTTTTTGAATAAGAATGACCCATTACTGTATAATTTGGTACATCCATTGATCACAAATTATCTTTCGAAAAACATATTGACTATGTGACCTCAAAAACTCACAAAAAGTTGGGTATGATAGATCAAAAATCTAACAGAAACAGCAAAATTAAATACAGCTCAAACTCTGTTACTACTAATAAATGTTATGACTCCTCTATCCTTACTAATATTTTAAAAAGTCACCTACAATAGCTATAACAAAAATACAGTAAAATGGCAAAATGCACTGCTTATGTCCCCAACAAAACTAATCATTATAAAGCACTTCATAAGATTAATTGGCTAGAGCTAGAACAGCTTTTAACATTTAATCAGTTAAAAACACACATAAAATTATATTTAAACCCAGCAGGTGTGGGTCCCTACCCATTTATTTCCAAAATATATGGCCCACAGAGACCTAAGATCTCAGATTCAAAACTTCCAAGAAATTATCAAATCAAGCAACCACTTTTGTGACTCTTTATACTCTGCTCATGTAGCCAGCCTGTGGAATTCAATTCCCCCAGACCTTAGACATGACAATAAACATAAACCATTTCTATACAGTCTAAAAGCCTACCTAACCTCCACTTGGACCTGTCCTTGTACCTGAATTTAATCTCCATCCATCCTGTCTCCAACTTTTATCCATCCTAGATTTTACACCTCTTCTTTCACCTCCTTTAACCACTATATCTACATTCTTAAACTCATGCTTAACTATTGCCATATACTGTTGCTGTATTTATTTTTAAGGTCCATTACTGATTTTTCTGTTTATTTGCATATGCATTTTGTGTATGCATTCAATATTTATTTATTTTATTTTATTTTATTTTACATTTGTTTACCGGAATAGCCCGACTGGATATATGTCCATTTCCAGCGGAGACCCGGGGGGAAAAGCTCCAATAGACAATATTACAAGGATTACACATCAAGTTAGTCACATAGAAAATATAAGACAAAGAGTTATATACAGTGTTTTAGTATTGTTCCCAAAGGGACTCACAGTTTACATGGTCAGACGCATAAAAGCAAAACTCATCAGACTGGTACAGTGCATAGTTGAGTTAAGATATTATTCAGATATGGTTTCATTTTATAGGTTAATCAGGGTTGGTACATGGACAAAGCCAGTACACTTTGGAATATTGTTTGATGCTTTTTTTGAAAAGACTTAGGGAGGATTTAAGGGTTATATGGTTTGGCAGAGAATTCCAGGTTTTGCCAACAAAGTTGGCAAACAGGGATTCCCCAGCTGAGTTATTAGCTTTGTAGGTTTGGACCAATAGTTTGCTGGCAGATCGTAGTGACCTCAAGTTGTTGCATGGCTTTATAATATTTATGACTGAGGGGGTAACCTCAGGGTGGTAAAGTATTTTGTGGGGTATTAAGAGTTGATTTAGTTGAATTAAGCTGGGAAGTTCTAGCCACTCTAGTTGTTTCAGGTTCTGGCAGTGATGGGTTCTATAGGTGAAGCAAGTGGCGAATCTGGCAATATGGTTATAGCTATGGGAGAGCTTATTCAGTTCAGTTTTATTTAGGTTTGAGAGTACAGGAGAGACATAAATAAGAGTAGAGAGTAGATATGACTGGGCAATTGCAATTCTAGCCAGTGGGTTTAAAAATTACTTGTTTCTGTAAAGAGATCCAAGCTTCTTATTGATGGTCTGTATGGTGTTGTTGACCTGTAGGTCAAAGTTAGGATTATTATCTATAATAGCCCCTAGAAGCTTTTTATGGGTATCTGGGGAGATAGTGGTACCATTGTTGGATGTAACAGTGAATGAAAATGGGATGGATCTACTAGTGGGGGTGAAGAGCAGAAGTTTAGTTTTATTGGGGTTCAACAGTAGACGGTTGGAGAGCCAGTTTTCAATAGTGCTAAATGTGTTTTGGGCTAAGATTTGGAGGTTGGATGGGGAGGTGGCTGAGCAGATGAGAGTGGAATCATCTGTGTATTGAATGCAGGTGTGCTTTTGGGAAAGCAGTGTGGAGGTTGTTGATGAAAATAGAGAAGAGTAGTGGTCCTAGTATGGAGCCTTGAAGGGGTGCCAAGAGTGAGAGGAAGCTGGCTGGATAATTTGCCCTGCCATAATACTGCCTGTTGTCTGCCAGTCAGGTAGGATTGGAACCACTGGATTGTGTGTTTGTTCAGAGAAAGTGACTTTAGAGAAAGAATGAGGAGTTCATGTGTGACCATAGCAAAGGCTTTTGATAGGTCAAGAAAGAAGGCAGAGGATATCCTATTGTCATTCCTGTTTTGGTTTATGGCATTAGTAAAGGAAAGGAGGGCAGAAGTGGTGCTGTGGAGTGGCCTGAAACCATGCTGGGAGTTGGACAGTAGGTCATTCTGTATAAGGGATTGCATTAGTTGCTTCTGTATGCATTTCTCCATTATTTTGGATAGTGGGGAAAGAATGGTGATATGTTTAGAGTTGGATAATTCTGTGGAACTTCCACCTTTATGGAGTGGAATGACATGGGATATTTTCCATAGGGAGGGGATAGCACCTTCAGACAAGGTTCTATTGATCAGTATAGATATGGAGTATGCAATGGCCCCTGAAGCTATTTGTAGGTACTCTGCAGGGAGGAGGTTGGCAGAGAGGGTAGTAGATTTTAGTTTTTTTAACAGTGTTTTGATAAAGGGGGTGGAGAGGGGTTGGAAACTAAACTGGGGTGGTCACTGGGCAGACTGGAGCTGGAGTTGAAATTTCTGGGGGTTAGTTGATTTGCTAGGGATTGGATTGTTTCAGTGAAAAAGCTATTATAGGCACCTGCTATGGTCTCTGGGGAATTATGGGTGAGGTTTGCAGGGGTTGGGGTGGTGGACTTACCTGGATGAAGAAACTGATTTAAGCCTGCCCAGAACTTTTGAGGGTTGTTTTAATGTTTATTTAGGAGGTTTTGGTAGTAGCCTTTTTTATCTAGTAGGATAGATTTTTTGTTTCATTCCTGAGTTGGCAATATTTTAAATGGTCAAGTGGGGCTTTACTTGACTGCCAGCAGGCCTAGGCTCTGTTTCTAGTTTTGATTTTTGACTTGGTCTCCTTTGTGAGCCATGGCACTGGGTTTGATTTAGTTTTTATAGTACTGGTAATCAAGGATATTTAGGAATTTAGTGTTGAAATATGCTATGGCCTCTTCTAATGATAGATTCAATAATGCCTAAGTACCACTAATTTGTTGTTACTTCTATTGTTTAACAGTGGAGATTTTCTCCTTGGGCCTCCATTGAAAATAGGCTTTTAGCTTAGCCTGATTATTCCCAGTCAACAAACAAACAAGCAAATAAATAAATAAAACATTATCAGTATCTAAAATTCATTTTCCCAGAAACGTACTGCCTGATACCTGCAATGGCATTATGATGGACAGAAAAAAAGTCAGTCCACTTTATAGTTCCACTTTCCCTTCAGTTTTCATTTAAAACTTTTAAGAGAACATTTGTCAGAAAAGTTGGACTCTTCAGATATTAACCTATTGAGCTAATGAAGTCTATTGTATGAGACAAAAGCTCTCATCCTGGTTGGTGTTCTTATTTTAATAAATTACTGGTGTTGTTCTATCATTTGTGGATTATTTCCTATTTCTTGGTCATGGCTAACCTACGTTGGTGTATTGTGGTTTTGGTGTGTTAAACTATTTCTGACTGGTCAAAAATATTAATCGAAAGTATATTTATTTGGTTATGATTTTATAGGAAAAATGCGCAAGGTAAGACATTAGGACTTTCAACTGTAGAGGTAAGTTTTGGGAAGTGAATAATGCAGGAGCTTGGACTGGCTTAAAGAGTTTTTTATAGTTATAGAAAGGCATCATTATAAAAGAATGCAAGATCTTGTACTACAGACAGTAACTAGCAAACACTCAAATGGTTATTAAACAAGAAGCCATTATTTGTTAGGTTGCTAAATATGCCAAAGACATACAATAATTGTTCTTTGAGGTTTAGTGGCAGATTGTCTGGATGCAAGTTCATCATTGCATAGATTTTGTGACTGTATAATTTGCTATCATGACAATGATGCATCATTTGTACCAAAATACCAAACTACATTTTATAGGATCATAGGAGGTCACTAGGCTAATGGTCCTGGAGTCCTTACAAGCCTAGCCAAGAATTTATCCCCAAAAAAGAAACCTCAGTCAGAACCTGTCACCCCTGTCAGTAAGGGACACAGGTGGAACCCCTGGGACAAATTTGTGATTTCCCATCCACTCATCAAGGTTGCACTTGAAGAGGGTCAATGAGGTACTCTGTTTGATGTGTTTGGGAAGTCCATTCCAGAGACAGGGCAGCCTCTGGGAGACAAACCTGTCTCCCTGGCAGGTTTTGTTGATGTCGCATACTACATTCAGGTCTTTCAAGTAGGTAATGCGTGAGGAGTTAGACTTATGGATATGAAGCATCTCTAGTAGGGCAGGGTCTGAGATTGCCTTGTAGGAGAGACACAGATCACCCCTGAGCAATCTGTATGATACCGAGTAGAATGATAGTGATTTGAGCCTGTCCACATAGGACAGGTGTTGGAGGCCATGGATTCTCTTTGCGAGGTATTTCTGTGACCTTTCCAGTTGGTGCAGATGTTTGGAGAGGTACATGCCAAATGGGATGTTATACTCAATTATTGGCCTAATGAGGGAGGAGTATAGAGAGGTAATAACCTCCTTTTTTCTGGATGCAATCCCTTTAGTTATGAGATGAACCAAGTAAAAGGTTTTTCTGATCACTGCTGCTACATGATGGTGGAATGTGATATTTATTTATTTATTTAACATTTCTTTACCGAGAAAGTCAGACTTGGAATGAAGACAGTTTTCAGTGGCGGCCCAGGGAGAAACACTCCAGATGCATGTCTTTGTGATGTGGGAGGAAACTGTAGCACCTGGAGGAAACCCATATGAGTGCAGGGAGAGCATGCAGATTCCACACAGAAGGCACCCCAGCTGAAAATCAAACCAGAAAACCTCTTGCTGTGGTTGTTGTCAACCTGAGTACCCAGGTCTCTCACCACAGGTTGTGCACTTAGGGGGTTGCCGTTGATGTGGTAATCAGTAGGGGCCGTGTTTTTGCTGAATACTGTGTCTATATCAGTTCATCGAAACAGCTGATGATCGAACACCAGATGTTCGAACTGTGAAGTTCAAGCATTGATTATCATGAAGCCACGGAACACTGAATTCTTTCCCAGGGAAAGAATTCGGTGGGCCGTTTCTGTGCCTTCATGATTATCAGGACTGTGGTGGGAAGTTATGGGTCGGGTTCAGGTGAGTGTGCGATTGTGTGGACGTTAGGGTTAGGGCACGGGTTAGGTGAGTTAGGATTAGGGTGCGGGTGAGGTGGGTGTGTGATAGTGACAGACTTTAAGGTTAGGGCGGGATAGGTGAGTTAGGGATAGGGCGCAGGTCAGGTGAGTGTGCAATAGTGATGGACCTTAGGGTTAGGGTTTGGGTTAAAGTAAGTGGATAGATAGTAGTGTATGTACAGTTTAGTGTAGGGCTAGATGTAAGATTTTAAGTGTTTGTGTGTGGATTGCTGTTTTTTTGGCGTGCTTGTGTTGTGTGTGTGTTTCTTGGAACAGCAATTTTTTCCCCTGGGAAAAAAATCTGTGTTCTAAGACTTCGATGTTTTTGTACTTCGTGGTTAGAAGTTTGAACATATGGTGTTCGAACTTCAGCCATTTCGGTGAACTGATATAGACCCCCGAATACTATGATTATACATTTTTTTGCATTTAACTTGAGTCCATGACTTTGGCACCAGTCATTGGTTGCTGTGAGACCCTCTTGCAGTATGTTAACATCATGTGGGGAGTCAATGACAGCACCCAACTTACAGTCATCTTCAGACTTGGTCAGCTATAGGCCTTTTGTCTTTGCCTGGACCTTTGAGAAGTAGATCCCAAACAGTAGGGATCCCAGGACAGATCCCTGGGGAACTCCACTAGTGACAGGTCTGCTATAGCCAGCATAGCCCATGATATGTAATGCAGCTTGTTTAAAATGAATCAAAACCGGGCAAAATTAATTTTAATGCACGTATTGGTATGGAAGCTCAGGCTTTGATACCCTAGCCAAACACCTAAGCTATGAAACCATTTAAAATGATTATATGTTTGGGCTATTTAAAAGAGGATCTACTTGGTTAGCAGGTGAAATTGACTTGGTAGAAAAAACTCAAAAGGAATAAAACCTGGAAATACTGAGCTTCAGCTCAGAATAAGGCTTGTGATTCTGTCTTCCATTTCGTAAAGGAGAAAGGTAAAATGAGGATTTAATTCAAGATATCACTATCTATGGCACTGGGTCATTAGTTAAACATACATCATGAAGTGTACTGTTACTGGTGACATTTTAAATAGAATAAAAATGCAATGGATTTCACTTTAAATGAAACGTACAATTCCATTTCTATCTTGGATGAGATAAGATGAGTTTCTAAACCACACTTAACCCATAACATGGAGTACAGAGACTAACCACAGAGCTGAGTGTCTTGAATTTCATCCTAGTATCTTTGACAGTGACTCAGTTATGCAAACACTGAAACTGTTTTGAACTTTTATCCTTTGTTAAATCTTTATAAACAATGGGCAGGATTCACGAAGCCTCCGTGTAAGAGTTACAAGGCTTACATGGAGGCTGCAGTTAAACGGTGGGATGTCAGCATGTCATGCATATGCATGAGGGCATGCTGAATCACACCTAAGGCTTACACGATCCATGGAAGACAGTAGGGGGCGTGTTCATAGGCCGGGCCCTGCAAACGGACACGCCCCCACAAGAGTAAAAGTCCCGAAAGTAAACCCCCACGACAGAGCCCGTGTAAATGTGAATAAACACAACACATGCCCCCATAGACTACGAACATAAAATGTAGAAATGAACATCTTATAATTTTTTTTTTAAATTGTAAAGATGTTTGCCCGTGTGTGCGCTCGTTTGCGCGAGCATGCCCGTAGCTTAGCCACAGTTAGCAGTCAGTGGAAAAGCATATAAGAACTAAATATGCAAAGTAAGCCAAGAAGCAATAGCATAGCGGTAGAGGTGTCAGCTGAAGAGCAGGCAGTCATGGTTTGAGCCCCCACAACATCATTTTTTTTTAGTGAAATAAGCACGAAACAAGTCCCTGACATATATGTACACATATAAATTTAGATTTTATGTAAAATGTAATGAAATGGGACATATATTTTGAAGAAATGTGAGATAATAAAAAAATAAAATGTCAGATGTGCCTATAGCTGAGCTACAGTCTAACAAGTTGAGTACATCTGCCCTTAGGTGAGCAGTGGTTTAACAGGTGTAAAATGAGTGCCCGGGGTTGAGCAGCATTTTAACACGCTGAAACTGTGTGCCCGTAGCTGAGCTGAGAGTAATATGCGTGCTGACAGCCAAATGATGCGTAAACCGGCGTAACCCATTTGCGCGGAGCTGCGTGCCGCGCCAACAAGCTAACTGACGGGCAACGTTGAGCAAGTTGTAACAAAACTGCCTTTACACAGACACACCTCCTAGCCTGTGTAGATAGTCATAAAATATAAAAAGCAGTGGCCAGGTTAGAACCCAGGATACCATGCTCCATAGTCAAGGTACTGAACCACTAAGCCATGACAGTTGCACTTAATGCAGTAATAGTATATATATATAGGAATGAATAGAAAGAGGAGCATGACAAAGCAGATTTTGTGAAGCTGATACAATTCCAAAATGGCCAATCACAGATAAGTGCGGGAAAAATGGCATATATAAGCCCCATAGGCAGGAATACACAGCATAACCGATTGTAGAACCAACTTGCAGCCAGAATGTCAGGTGTAGGTGAGGGTAGTTGCTTTCGAGCACAGAGGTGGGGCATTGAGGAGTCCAAATATATGGTTTGGCTCCCTGTCCACAATCATGAGGCCCAACTCATGCAGGGCCAGGTCCTGTGGGAAGCATATAGGGCTGAGGTGTGGGACCGGTTGTCTCATGATCTCACCAGTGCCACAGGGATACCAAGGACTGGTGAGCAGGTCCATCACCACCATGCGGACCTGAAGAGACGGAAGCAGGACCAACTGAACCGTTGGATCCAGGAGGCCCGGCAAATGCTCAACGCCCCACTACTGAGTAGGTTACATCTAATTATTTATGTACGAAATTAACCTAGCTGATATTATGGAGATGTGTATTCCAATATTACTTTATTTATATTACAGCTGCAGGTGTCCGTTCTATGAACCGTAGAGCCTATGGCGATAGGCTGGCATGGTTGCTCCACCAGGCAGGTCAGTAATCCTCTCCCTGTAACTGTAAATAAATATATAAGTATGACAGTTAGCAAAAGAGTGCAATGTAGTCACTAAGTAATAAAATGTGCAAGTAACAGTGTAAGAGGGTTTGCAAGTATTGCTTGATTACAAAAGTGTGATGCAGTCTGTAATCCAAACAGAAAAATGAAACAAGTCTGAAATAAGTCTGAAATAAAGATGTCCCACCTGTAATATAATAGCAATATAATGTAATATAATAGTACATAATCTGCAGCAGGCTGAAAAGTACAGCTGCGAAAGCTGAGTAAAACACATGTGTGAAATATATCCCTGTTGAAATACAGAAACATGAAAGAAGTGAGACTGTTGGAAAGGATTGTTATAACTACAGGTAAAACATGTCAATAAAGCCTAGAATTAAGTACCATCCTGAATTGTAAAAATAAAACAAGTGAGAGAGTGTGAGAAAGAGTTATGAATCCACCAATAAAGTAGTAATAACTCCTGAATAAAGTATACTGCAGTCAGTACAGAATGAAATGAATGTGACAAGCAGAACCAAACAGTAAAATGTCTTGAAAATGTTACCGCAGCTGGAATGTGTATCCCAAAATCTGGATATGTTGCTCTCAGTCTGCAATATGCAGATAGTATGGTTGTCTGAAATGCCAAACATCCACAGTTGTCTATAGCTATATAAAGCAAATGTAGCAGGATGATGTAGCTGAACAGAGCCAGATATGAATGTGTATGAATAAAAATGAAAATGTATATTGATGTAGCAGTAACATTCCTATCACCAACTTGAAGTAGTTATCACATAGGAAACTGTAGGCAGAACTGTAGTGTGTATATATCTGCAGCTATTAGAAATGTACAGCATATGTATTGGTATTTGAAGTTGTTAATTAAATTTTTTTCACCCTACCCTATAACCACATATAATCCATTCCACGTGAAATTGGTATGTGCAATCACAATTAACACCCCTGGACCTTTGTCCTGTTGGTTCATACATATTTGCATGTACATTAATGCATCTGCCCTGTTCATACATCCAAACCTGAAGGCCTGTTGCCATTAATCAACCCTGCATGTTGTTGGACTGTGTATTGCTGTTCAAAATATGCATGTGTTATGCTTGCTGTTCAATGGTTTGAATATCTGGGTGTTTGGTTAACGGGAATACTAATGCATGCTGTTACAACTAATTGTGAATGGTATTGTACGTTACTAACCCAAACTGTCATGACATAATGCAAAACATAGGACGACAGGGAAGGTGGGTTCCAGCGGACCCACCTCTCCCTCCTCAGCTGGTGAGTGCACCTGGCAGTAGTGCCCAGGCCGGACCCTCCTCTGGTGGCCCTGTGCCACCTGCGGGTGGAAGCGCTGCAGGGGATGGGGCTCGTCCCCCCTCTGCAAGTGTGGCCGGAGGAGAACAACCACTCACCCTCCGTAGTGTCCGGACTGTGGTGCGTAGGGAGATCTGGGAAGCTGTTCTTGGGCCCCTACGCCAGCTTGAAGCACAGGTGGCACAACTAACGGGCGTGCCTGCTGCCCAGCCTACACAGCCCCCAGCACAGCCCCGTCCTGGGCCGTGAAGGCACAGTGGCAACTGCCCATGGGTGGGGATATCAGTTCCACTGTTGCCATCTGTTGGCTCATGGGCTCTAGATATCCAAACATCCGTCCCCGTCAATTATGTAACCCCCCACATGTGTCATACACTGCCCCTGTATGCGTCTTGTTTGTCTTGTCTGTTAACCTACCCAACCTACCTCCCCAGCTATACTGACTTCCTGTACCTAACATACCACTCTCACCTGAAAAAAAAAAAAAAAAAAGGGCACTCTGTACCCACAAAAAAATTACGCCCCATACATAGCTGCCCATTTCACACACATGTCTACTGGACATGGAAACTGTCAATTACAATTGGCTGTACAACAAGTATTATTGTTGTCCTCACACCTCTCTCAGGGGTGGAAGGTTTCAAATGTCACACCAAATTGTAAACATGTGCACAGCTGTTGCTGATGAAGAAATGGGCAGCTATGGGCCTTACCTACATCCCTAATGCAAAACCCGAGTGTGTTTCCCTACTGTCTTACCCTCTTTGTGACCCCTTTTTCACCACTTTCCTGTCTCCCCATTTTCATTTCTTTCAAAGAAAATAGCGCAAGTGTGCGCAAGAGTAAGCACTTTTAAGCAGTTGTAAGCAGGTGTGCGCGGAGCTGAACGCCAGTGCGTATGCGTGAGCTCCACGCAAACCAGCGCTAACCCGGTTACAACTGCTTAAAAGTGCCTTAGTCACTCTGAATGACAAGTCCTGTAGTCTGCTCAAAAGCAAAATAAAATTCCACTGTCAGTCCCTAACCCAGGACCTTGGAAACAGTAGTCTGCAGGACTTACCACTAAGCCATGACTGTTATATAAGAACATTGTTCTACAATAAATATATCATGTAATAGTAGGAATGAATGTAAAGGGAATATAGGATGTGTAGTACACAAAGCATGTCATGTATATTTACTGTCAAATGTAGTGGATTTCTAGAATAGTAGTGTGTGAACAGAAACAGCCATGCTAGTTGGTAGCTAGTAGGTAATAATGTCACTGTAGCACCTTGCAAGCCACACACATACTCACAGCAGGATAATCACTGCCCATACCCCCACAACCTCTTACAGGAACACATCCAGACTAAGTAATAAAAATGTGGAGCAAAGGGCCAAAAACAGGGACACATTCCAAATAATGCTACAACAAACTTAGACAGTTGAGAGAGTAAGAGGTTCTGCATTTTGTTGGATGTTTGGAAGGGTATGAAGTCTGAAACTGAAATGTTTGTCACTATAGTCTGACTTGAGCCCACAGTGATTTGCCAGAAAAAGCTGTTTATGAGATTTTGACCAAAATATGAGGCAAAAATGTGGACAACCTGCAAATATCTGTACACTTGAGAGGTCTGACACTGCCATATTTGAATAGTTAAGAGCCTAGGCATAGCAACAGTGACTGAGTTACAGGGATGCCCCACAGACTCCCTGTGAAATGTACAAACAGTAGGCAGAAAGGTGTTACAACACATGCAATGGTAACTATGAAGTACTGAAAGTATGCACCACTTGCACGGCAGAAATAGTGTAGTAATACATATGCTCATGCTATCCCACAGTCACAACTGCAGAATACCAGACAATTTAATGGGTGTACCCCACTGATATGTTCCATTCCATGAGGCAGATAAAAGATGCACCTGAGAGTCTCTGGGGCCTGCTCAGCAGCATACTCAAATACCCTAATAGATGTCAAGTCCCACACCATGGCCAGACCACACTACATGCAGTAACACCCTAGCAGATATAGCAAGCATTCCAAGGTGTGAATGTACATGGAAATTAGGAAAGCCACAGCAACACACTAGTCAAAACACCTAGCAGGCATACAAGTAGTGAATGTTAAGGGCAAATATTGAAGCCATAGCAACAAAGTGAAAGAGCCACTGCTATATACCAGTTACACCACATGTCCCACAGGAAAGCACACACACCCACATTAACAGTAGTAGTAGTCTTAGGTGTCAGTGTACATACACACTTAGTACAGGAAACTGGAGAAATGAATGGAGAAATGTTAATCTACAACACAGCCAGAAATATGAGAGAGAAACTAACCTTAACACTCACAGAACAGTGTCCACAGCATACCAGCATGGTCCCTGCCCTTAAACTCTGAAAGGGCTACGCCTATCTCACATACATTTTTATAGCACTGTCCTCGAATCACAGTGAGAACTGCAATCAGTACACAACTGGCTGCATGCAATTAGCAAATGCTGGCTAACAATTGGTGCAGAGGCCATCACATGGACATATGCAGATACCTACAAAAGCATGCTGTACTCCCAGTCCACACATGCAATACTTTCATTGCACCCTGTGGAGGTAGGAAGAGACAGAGAGAGAGAGAGAGAGAGAGAGAGAGAGAGAGAGAAACATACACAAACAAAACCAGTCATCAAAACCCACTCGAAAGCTGACAACTGCCAACTGGAGCAGCAGGACACCAATCCAAACGGCAACGCAAGCAGCTGTGACAAACACAGGTAATGTAAAGTAATACTTTAAAAGTCTACATACTGTGAACCCTCCATATGTGTCATTGGTCTGTATCCATATGTATATGAAGATGTGCATAGGGCAGGGGACATACAGCAACTATCAGTGAAGGCTGTACATACATATGTATGTGCACATATCAATGTACGTTGAATGTAGGTTGTAGTGCAATGTACAAAGTAGGTTTCACAGTTATGTATGTATAGCAGTATGTTAGTGTGTGTATACAGTTTTGTAAACAAACATGTTGATATACCTATCTATCATATGGATATGTATGTATGTCAATATACGTATGTATGTATATATATATATATATATATATATATATATATATATATATATATATATATATATAATATGCATATATGTATACATACATAGAGAGGGATGTAGGAATAGATAGACAGATGTAGATAGAATATGTAGAAACATATATATGTAATACACACATACAGATATAGATATATGTAGATACATATACATAGACAGACAGATCTGACTATCTACAGATATGACTGTATATGACGATCTCACACTCCCCCTGTCCCACCCCCTCTGTCACTCTCACCCATCTCTGTCACACCCCCCCTCTCCATATCTATAGCAATATATGTACATTGATATATATATATATATATATATATGTATATGTATACAGACATATATATATATATATATATATATATATATATATATGTAGACATATATATATATATATATATATATATATATATATATATATATATATATATATATATATATATATACATATATATATATATAGAGAGAGAGAGAGATGTATATATATTCTGAGTGAGGCACATGTGTACAGATGTATTGCAACAGGTGCCTGGTGACAAAGGCATGGAGTGAACACCAGTGTCAAAATTGGAGTACCATACCCCATTTCAAATCACCTACACCAGTAACCACCAGATATGTGATTGGCTGCCCACCACTGCATGTGTCAGGGCTGAACAGGGTCATAAATGTGTACAATAGTCCCCCCAATGATAGTCACAGTGGCACACTATTCCTGGAATACCTGCACATGGTATGTGTCAGCAGACATGGTGTGTCAGCTATGGACATGTAGGTCAGTGTAACCCTCCACACCACACATTGGCTGCCACGGTATGTACCTCACATGACAGCTACAGATATGGAGAAGGACACAGTGACATGTACAACACTGTGACAATGCACTCAAACACATTACCAATGCACAGTAACTGACAACACCACAGAGTACACACATACTACCCACATAGAGGTTACCACTCCTGGATTTACATACTTAAGTCACACCCATAACAGATGTCCAACAACCATAGTAACACCTCACACCATCCACAACCTAAATGACTGCTGTGTGTCGTCTGTGACACTGCAGTAGAGAGCACATGGCGGAGGTACAGGTTCCTACCCACAGATAAGACATACCCTGCAATAAACCACACAGCATTAAGAAGCAAGACTGCCCATGAGTTCATGTCACACATACCCCTGCTGAATGTTAGTCAGATAGGTAATATGCCATATTAGTCACCCTGTGTAACTGTTTGACAGGAGCAGGTACCATCATATCACGTGTCACAATAGTCAAGGTAGCAGAACAGTATGCTGCTGTAGTCCCAGGGGCAATAGCATATTGTATTGTAATGTATTGTATCGTGTTGTATTGTATGGTATGTAGAGGTGCCTCCTTCGTGGAGTGGAACCACTGCTGCTGTATACCAGTGTACAGGTACATATCCTGTAGTCAGGCTAGTGTTACATAGCACTTCTATATGTGTGTTTAGCTCCTCTTGGAGTTCATGTAGCATGCAACCGGGGATACCATCAGGTCCCATTGATGCTGTGTTTTCTGCTTTTCTGAGGGCGGCTCTCACCTGGACATCTGTGATGACAGAGAGGTTACAGTCAGCTGGGATAAATATGTCTTAGTTTGGGGGAGAGGGAGGGGGAAAACTTGCACTGAACCTGTCTGCCACAATGTTGCCAATATCTGTGGGTTCAGTGAATTATTTGTTGTTGTGTACTAACTATGAGCATATTAGAGGGTTTCTGTCCAGGTTACTAACATAACTGAAGAAGGCGTTGTGGTTATCTGTAGTGTCCCCGTTGATTTCCCTCTCAAAGTTGCCCATGGATGTTTGTATGAGAGAAAATAGCTCCTTACAAGTGCTGATCAGACATGCCTTCCCTTTATGGCATTATGCTCTGTCTTGCAGTAGCTTCCATCTTTTGTTATACAATCTACCTATGGCTGGGGTCCACCAGACAGGATGCTTTCCCTTTGTGGAGAGTGTCTTGGTCTTATATGAGATTGCATGATCCATGCATTCTCGGAGATGTCCGTAGAAATCATTTGTGAAGGGGTCAGCATTGTGGGTTGTGTCTTCCACTGGCCCAGTGGGCTTAAAGGATACCATGTCAGTGTTACGAAGTGTAAAGTTTGCATTTGAAATGTTATTCACTGTAGTCGTGTGTGCTGGTGATGGAGGTGGGATATGTATATCCAGGGCAATTAGTTTGTGGTCAGCTCACAGTAGTTGATGATGTACCCCATACAGTACCTTGATACAAACCCCCAGAGTGAGGAGGTGCTTTGGACCTGAATCAGTGTTCTGACTGCTGGGGTTTGGTAGTATGTCGTATGGAGTGTGCCAGGTACTGTTGCACAGTTGTTGGCTGAGCACTGATAACTGGCCATTTACATGTGTATCCACCAATAGACAGACAGATGCTATATATGTGAGATATGTTGTATCACAACAGTCGAGTAGCATGTGTAGTATGTGTGCCAAATTCTGCTGACATATTTTGCTGATATCATGTTATTTCCTTTTTCAGGACCATGGCTCACCAGCGCAATCCAGCGTACTCTGCAGCTGAGGATGAGGAAATACACCAGAGCCTGGTGCAGGATTATGCAATACTCTTTTCCCGCACCAGCCAGAATCAGCAGGCGAGGGCTGCACTGTGGCAAGACCTGGTCCGTCGGGTAAATGACAATAGGCACTCATAATAGGACATATGAGCAGGTACAACATCACTGCAGTGATTTAATCAGAAATGTCCATCAGCGTGCATCGGATATCCACAGGCAACAGGTTGCCACAGGTGGTGGGGTGGCTACACATCCCCCACTCACCAGACTGGAGGGACTACTCATAAGTGTTGTGGCTCCAGCCCGCCAACAACAACAGCAGCAGCAGACCTGCATTATGATGGAGGCTGGAGCCACACAGCAGCAAGACTACGAGCGTGCAGGTAATATGCCATATGTATAGTTGACTGTTGTGTAGACTGGTAGTTAATGCATGTGTGAGGTGTGTCCTTGGTTTGTAGCTGTCATCATAGTATTTAATGTGCAAGTGTGATATTCTCAATATCAGCAGCTGACCTGTGAAAGGCAACTGTTGTACTACTGACCTGTATCATACTCAGTAACAATGGCACAGTTGTGCCCACTGACATTAATTTCCTCACTTCTGCAGGTCCCTCCGGTGTAACAGCAATGCAGCCTATCCATGCTGGTGAGTGTGTATTAACAATACCTTTAATAGTCTTGATAGTAATAGTAATATTAGGCTCACTTAGTAGTGCTCTGTGTATGCATGCAGGTGTGTCTGTGTCTGTGTGTTGATATCTTGCATACTGAGTAGTGTGCAAGTGTGCAATTGTGTGCAAGTGTGCAACTGTGTGCAACTGTGTGCAAGTGTGCATGTGTGCATGTGTGCACCTGTGCATGTATGCATGTGTGCATGTGTGCACCTGTGCATGTGTGCACGTGTGCACGTGTGCATGTGTGCATGTGCACATGTGCATGTGTGCATGTGTGCATGTGTGCATGGGTGCACCTGTGCATGTGTGCATGTGTGCATGTGTGCACCTGTGCATGTGTGCACGTGTGCATGTGTGCACCTGTGCATGTGTGCACGTGTGCACGTGTGCATGTGTGCATGTGTGCATGTGTGCACCTGTGCATGTGCGCATGTGTGCATCACTGGTAACATTGTGTAGACATTGTAAACTGTGTTTCCTGTTTCCCTCCCACAGGTTCTGGTGCTGCTCTGGTGTCATGCAGCAGGGAACCTGAATCAGGTGCCACGGGTACTGATAATGATGACATCTGTGTAATGGCACAGGAAGGTATGCCAGGGTCCGTCATTGGTCAGCCAATTGACAGTACACTGCTGTCAACCCCATCAATGCGCACAGTCATCCTGCCAATACACCCTTTGTCACCAATGTCCCTAGGTGATGGACAGGATACAGTGGGCATTGACCAGGGTAATGTGGTATCTGTGGCACATGCTTCCCCACACAGCAGCCATGGGCATGGCCCTGAGATGGTACCACACAGACAGATGTCCAGGGGTTCTCGTGGGTGCATCCGTGGGCATACTGCCCCTGTCAGACGTGCCCACAGAGGTCTTACAACTTCAGCTATGTTTTGGGCTGTCATGCAGACACAGTCACATATGGAATGGTACACCAGACAGGGTCTGAGGGAGCTGACAGCATGTCGCACAGCCATGACTGACAGTATGCGTGACATTGCGGCTGCCATCCATAATTTCACCGATGTCATAGACAGACATTGTGGGGACATATTAGATCGGTTCCACAACTACATGTCCATGAGCCAGGTCAATGGTGAATGGTTGAGGCATCAACGTGGGCGTATGCCAGCAACAGCAGCAGCTGGCAGTCATCGCGGACGACAACAGGGCCGCGGCCACCCCCATAGTGCCAGCAGCAGCCCCAGCAATGCTGGGTCTGTGCTGTCATCATACCGCCCCAGGAGACCACATGCACGTGGCTCCGGACAGGCCTGACAGGGATCTGTGTCCAGTCAATGAACACCTGCTTCTGATGACAGTACCCAGTCTGGATTGGTACCGGATAAGGTCCGTAGCACCCCTGCAAGGCACAGGTACTGTGTCCGTGGCCAGAGACACTGATCTGTATGACCTGGCAGGTACAGTCTGTGGCTGTCCACAAACACCAGTATATGGCAGCCATGAGGTGGAACTGTGTGCATCCATACACGCATCCAAATTGACAACACCTAGGGCTACCGCATACATGCACACACTGCATCAACATTGCCCCACCTTGTACTGCTGTCCCTCACCAACACACATACACATACATGTCAATTGGTGGTATCAGTGGCAGACTCAGGCATACAAAGTTCACACCCTGTGCATATGATGAAACTGTGCCACCTCCTGCAATCTGTAACATCAGTGCAGGTACAGGTTAACATGTTGCTGATGCACAGGGTGACTACATAGACGTGTAGTAATAGTATCATGTTGTTAACAGTACTGTGTGCTGATATAATTGTGGGTATATCCCAGCATGCCTGATGCAGTAAGGGTATGATTGTCTTGTACTGTTGTCTACACCCATGGTAAGTACCATAGTGTATCATCTGCACATGTTGGCATACTGGTGGTAAGGATGTCAACAGAAGGCTACATACATAGGTAGCACAGGGGATAAGGTAATGAAAGTATTGATACGCAATGATGGACATGTAAACTGCAAGTGGCATGTTGCCCACACTGGACTCTGCAATACGGATGTTTGAGGATGTTGATATGTGTGCAGTACTACACGACTGCTACAGGACACACAGGAGCACCCTAGCACTGCAAGCTCACATCTCATACCATGCTAGACAGCCCCAACACACAAAACTAACTTTCACAGGAGGGAGAGTCCCCATAAATGTCAGGGATACTGTGGTGGCAGGACAGGTAGCATACATCCTACTAAGTATGGAACCACTGAGTGAATGCTCAGTGTCTGTTATTTGACATGTGTATTACTGCAGGTATGAGCACCTGGGTTTCCATCTGGTTATTGTACATACTAATGGTACATGGTCTGTACACTTGTGTGCACTGAGACTGGACCCTGGCCATCTGACCTGTGTATTTCCATGTACATGTGTATAGTGCCTGCATATTTGCACTGTGACCTACTGGAAGTGGTACAGCTTGTTTGTTGTACAATGGACTACATGCAGCCCTGCTTACTGTAGCTTTGTTTGCATGCATGTTTGCTTGCAGTTACTCTGGAACACTGATCCCACCTGCAATGCAGATTTACAGAGCTTCTGTGGACTCCTAGTGACATCTGCATAGCTTACTATATGTATGTCCATGTCTCACTTGACAGAACGTCACTGTTTGTCCTGTTCGCATGTACGTTGCCTGTGACACATTGCATATGACTTTCCTGGCATTTGACCACGTGTGCAGTCATATATGCCAGTGCTAACTAATCACAGGCACTACACCCTCACATACTCACCTTCTGTACCTTGTTTCCCATTGGCCCTATGTGCTGTTAATTACCATGGCAATCACAATACTATGGTAGCATGTGCAAAGGTCACTTGTCAGTCACCTCTATGGTACAGTTGTGGAATATGTGAGTCATGTGGCAATGTCACAGCTGCCACATGTACACAGTCAACCCTCTCCCCTACACATGGACGTACAACACATGTATGAGATGCAACCACATAGCCAAACTGGGGACTAAGCACTCTGAACCCAGTACTGGCATAACCTGTCAGGTGGCATGAAATACTACAGTGACTACAATACCAGTCTGATGTAGACCTACACTGACAGCAATCCAAACACATGAACACACTGGGGCATTCGTGGAGCTTCAGAATGGCATCCTGCCTGAGCAGCACACACCTCTGCAGCTGGCACACAGGCATACGTTAAGCCGGAACACAGCACGTGCAACACATAGCACACAAATCCTGTGTGCCAAACAGTCACAGCCTGTACGGCTAGACAACACACCTGCTACAGTTGTGTTAGGTACCTTTATTGTCTGGTACAGTGAGGTCCCGCTCACCAGGCTGGACGAGGTGAAGGTCACAGTGATATGCCCGTGGGGCACTATGGTCCACCACTTAACACAAGCATACAGGTCAGTCAGAGGCATGGACACATATGACTCAGTCATTGTCCATGCCACTATGGCTGACCTGTGATGTACCTCCCTGGACTACATGATAGGGAACATAAAAGGGCTCTCTGAGCATGTGGAACAGGCTGGTATGACCCTGACCTTGGTTGGCATCATACTCTCACCAAGAATGCTGAAGTATTACTGAATGCTGATGAATTACTGTAGCTACAACACCCTAGCTGAAAGGTTCCTAGCATGTAGTCACTGCATTGCTATGGAACAACTTGTTACCACTCCCACAACAGGTGAAAACATGCAGCACCTGTTCATCAACAACATGTAGACTATATGCCCCAGACCAGATGTGTATCCCTCGCTGCTAGGATGATACCATATACAACTCACACTGTATATACACATACCACATGCAGCACCCGCACAGAAGACCACAGTCATAATGTTATCCAGTGCAAATACCATGTATTCACATGTGGCAGGCATCAGACATGGGAACTATTGAAGGTCACAGGTACATATGTGTATCTGGCACACACATACATCATCTGTGTCCATTGCCATTACTGGTTTAATCGATGTCATGCATTATTGTGAACAACAACCCACACACATGGGCATTCTGTGTGACAAAAACACACGTGGCATGTATGGAATTCAAAGCCATAACTAACTGTGCTATGACAGTAGTGAGAGACGCAGTAGCAGAGCATGCTATTTGCATTACTGGGAGATTTGCCCTCTTCTGTTGTACTTGTAGGGTGCTGACATCATCTCTGTGTAGAGATTGTAATATGCAGCAGCTAGTGTGTTGTACTGGTTGCCAAAAGGGTCAGTTCTCTCACACATGTAATTGCACACACCCTATTTCCACCCCCCCCACACACTTGCCATATGCAGGATTCAAACTCCTACCTAGCTATGTTATGAAACTCAAGACGGACATATTAACAGATCACGCTATTCGCATTATTGGGAGGTTTCTCTTCTCCTGCTGTACTTATAGGGTGCTGACATCATCAGTGTTTAGAAAGGGGAATGTGAGTGTGTTCTCCTAGTTGCCAAAAGGGACATTTCCCTCACACAGAATTGCACACACTAACCCCCCTCACCCAAACACACACACTTGCCATTTGCAGGATTCAAACCCCTACCTAACTATGTTATGATACTCAAGACAGACACATTAGCAGAGCGCGCTATTCACATTACTGGGAGGTTTCTCTTCTCCTGCTTTACTTATAGGGTGCTGACATCATCAGTGTTTAGAAAGAGGAATGTGCATCCTGTAGTGTGTTCTCCTAGTTGCCAAAAGGGACTTTTCTCTCACACAGAATTGCACACACACTAACCCCCCTCACCCTAACACACACACTGAGCATTTGCAGGATTAAACCTCTACCTAACTATGTTATGACACTTGAGATGGACGCATTAGCAGAGCGCACTATTCGTATTACTGGGAGGTTTTCCTTCTCCTGCTGTACTTATAGGGTGCTGACATCATCGGTGTTTAGAAAGAGGAATGTGCATCCTGTAGTGTGTTCTCCTAGTTGCCAAAAGGGACATTTCTCTCACATAGAATTGCACACACACCAACCCCACTCACCCACACACACATGCACACAGACTGAGCATTTGCAGGATTCAAACCCCTACCTAACTATATTATGACACTTGAAAGAAACGCATTAGCAGAGCGCACTATCTGAATTACTGGGCATCTGTTCTGCACCTGCAGTATTTATAGGGTGCTGACATCATTATTTATACAGAGGTATGTACATCTATTACTACCTGTCAGGTGGGGGATAGCATATATATGCATTTGCAGCCACCTACTTCAGGGTCAGATATGCACATCAGCACTGACAGGTTATGTTTTATACCATGTTTCGTGACCACAGGACCTGTAACACACAACACAACCAGTTCAGACCACCCCTCCCACATCTGGGACACACACTTTTCTTTCCTGGGAACAGTGCCAAGATATGAAGGTGTTCACATACACCATTCCAGTTGTTAACATCAGGTACAGGTATATTGTGTGTGGGAAGTACGCAGGCCTCTACAACATTACTCTACAGCCACTACAATTTGTGAGTCCATGTGCTATGGCAGGACCACTCACCACAGCCACAAGGGGGAATACATATTGCACCTGACCATCTGCAACATGGGTACTCACTGTTCCACACCAGAGGTAGACCACCATTGTTGATATCTGACCATACCAACCTTTCCCTGGACATCCATATCCCATCCCCACCCCCAGGCAAGGTTGTCACTGCAAACAAAGTGTATTTATCAAAAGCAGACTTTGCACTTGTAAAGACTGGGGTGGAAAACTTCAAAGGACCCATACTGGGGGAGTATACAGGCCACTCTGCATAATCCTTGACAATTGCATTCTATGAGCATGTGGAAGGTTTGCATTGATCATGCTATCCCAAATATACCCATGACTCCTCCACAACAGGACACCCTGTCAGGTGTACACCAGCTATATATGAGCTGTCCAACAGATGGAGTGAGCTAATACATTGCAGAGCAGTAGTCCACAGAGGGAGGACATCTCTGAACAGTATTGGTACGACACTTCAATCCCTCTTAATCATCACGACAATGTGTTGACAGTGAAATTATCCAGACACTGCAGATAAGGCTCCCCTCAGTCTGTTATTGATGCCCACTTACTGTTAGAGGTCCTCACCAACACTCTTCCAGCACACACCAACAACATGGATGTGGCATAGCAAATTCAACCCCCGGGATCTCCACTGTGTCCCTGTTTGACGGAGGCACAGCACACTAGCCTCAAACGGTGCCTTATGTGACCTACTTTACAGTGGCACAGTAGCCTACTGTACTGGGGATGCAGACGCCAAGCACACTCTGGCTAAGCTCTCATTCCCTAGGGCAAACAGCCTAGTATTGACCTCTACACCCATATGTTTAATTGTCAGATGCACAATATTTGTTGCTGATAGGCTGTTTGCAGGTCTTTATTGCCATAGCATTCCCTGTTTCTATGAACAACTTGTGTATCTGTGGAAGATGTTTGAATATGAGGGGGATCCAGTATATCACTTATGTCTCTGTAGTCATTTAACTGTGTGCACTGGGCAGATTGCTGTAATGTGGTTGGTTCCTGGAATGACACGTACAAATACCAGATATGTGTGGCCAACTGCTAAACTGAGATATGGCCTAAGTGTGTGAGCATGCCCAGTTCAGCCTTTCCATGGCATGTTGTCTGACATATGTCTCATTTATCAAAGTGTGCGAGCATGCCCAGTGTGAGCTTTCCATATGTGGAACTCTGCAGTCCACCACATATGTGGATGAGTGTGAACTTCAACAATATCTCACGTTTATGGTTGTGTGTTGGGTGTCATGTTGTGTACTTACTGGCCAACTGCTTCGTGTCTGAACACAACAGGGATTATACTGTGCCTGCAGGGTTTGCATGGGATACTTTGCATACAGTTGTCAACATACTTTCATACTGACCTAACACTGTAGTAACATATAGTGTACTGGTTTAGTACTTTCACTGTGGTGGACAGTATCCTGGGCTTTAGTCCTATCACTGCTTTAAATTTTCATAGTGAGCACAACAGACTGTTTAGGGGCCAGTTGTGCACATATGACCATGTTGCATTATGTTCAGATATGGACTACTTAAACCAGGCTTGTCCAACATTGGTAGTGTATTCCACAACATAGGTGGACATTGGCAAACACTAGCAATGTGCCCTAGGCCATTTCTAATGCTAGTCAGAGAGTGTGTTTGTCCTTCGACACACATTGTAACTGGAGTTTGCCATGACATATGTCATGGTTAGTATACTGTGCCTCCATCTACCTGTGACATAACAGTGATACCCAGGGTAAACCTACCATCTCCCATCCACTCATCAAGATTCCTCTTGAGGAGAGTCGATGGGTGACTGTCTGGCTAACCTGTACTGGGAGTTTACTCAAGAGTGGGGGTGGCTTCTGTGTTATGGATCATTCAGTGCAGCTTGTCCTATGTATGTCAGTGCTGGGGTTCAGATCTCTCATGTGCATAGTTCACTGCCATTCAGATTGTACAAGGTGCAGCATGTTCTTTGATTCCATCTTGGACATGGCATTATACATCAGGCACAGCTTGCCTCTGGGTGGGCAGTATGGCAGTGTGTGGAGCTGCAGTTGTTTAATCAGGCAACACATGGCATCTGTTCAAGCTCTTTGATACTCCTGGTGAGGTACTTTTGGGGTCTTTCCAGTTGATGGAGGTGTCTGCTGAGGTACATCCCACAGGGGCCATTGTAGTCAATTGTGACGCTGATGAAGGATGATTGCAGAGCCACAATGACCTCCCCTGATCTAGATCTCACTACCTTCATGATTAGGTGGGTATATGGTATGTTTCTGTGACCACTACAGCCACATGCTTGTCCAATGCAAGATATCTATCAACTTGTGTCCCCAGATCTCTTATTACATCTTAAGTACTTAATGGGTTAACACCTATGTGGTAATTGGTGGGCACTTACTGTATATCCACAGGGGTTGACTATACACTTTTCTGCAATTAGCTTGCTGACATGGCTATGGCACCAGTTGTCTGTTTCTATGTGGCCCTTTAGTGGGATGCTTGTGTCAGCTGGAGGGTCAGATATGGTGGCCAGTTTGTAGTCCTCTGCAAACTTGTTGAGACACAGTCCTTCCATGTTGGCCTGTACCTATGGGACATATATACCAAACAAGGGAGGTCCCAGGACTGAGCCTTGTGGGATGCCAGTTGTATCTGGTTTGTAGTCTGACATGGCTGCAGCATTTCTGACCATGTCAGTTCTGTCCTTGGTCTGGTTTGCAACCCCTCTACTGACATAGGGGTTTATATTTAAGCTGGTGAGCTTATCTATAATGAACACGTGGGGTATTGTATGGAAGCCTTTTGCAAGGTCCATCTAGGTTGTGTGGACCACATTCCCCTCATCAATGACCTTAATGACTGCTTCAAATGAGTCAAACATGTTTAAGGGGCAGGATCTGCACTTAAGAAAGCCACACTGGGTAGGGTCCAGTGTCAGTAGGTCCCCAATATCTTTATGTCCGAGGTACATGCTGATCCTTTCCATAGCTTTGCAGACCAAGCTTGTCAGCATTCTGGGGTGGTAGTTTGCAGTATCCATTCAGGCAACATCTTTGTGGTGAAGGACCATTGTTGTTGTACACTGCTCTTTGTGTACATATCCTGTGGTAAGGCTGACATTGAGCAGTAGTGTTATTTGGCATTCCATTCTTCTTGGAGTCCATGCTGGACTCAGCCCAGGACACCATTTCATACCATTGATGCTGTGTGTTTTGCTTTGTAGATGCTGGCTTTTACCTCAGCATCTGCAATGTCAGGGGGCCAGCACTCTGCTGGGATAGATATTTTGCATTTTGGGGGGGTGGGAGTTGCACTGCACCTGTCAGGTTGGATGTTGGCAATATGTGTGTGTGTTTGGTATGTTGTTTGTAATATTTGAGTGATTCAGAGCATATCTGTGAATTCCCAACAAGGTTCCTACCATCAGTTAAGAAAGCCTTGTGATTATCCTTAGTGTCCTGTACAATTTGTATCTTCATAGGTTCATAGGTTCATACTAGGCTATCCGCCCTAGGGCATTTATAAGCCTAGCCAGAGTGTGTGTGGCTTTTGCCACCCCTTGCTATGTGAATATTATGACCATTTATGATTTACTTTACTGTTCCTCTGTCTGGATGTGACACAGTGAAGACCCCCAGTGTACATCTACGATCATCCATCCACTTGGCAAGATTCCTGTTGAAGAGAGTCAGTGAGGGGCTCTGCCTAACATGGAGTGGGATTCCGTTCCAGGGTGTAGGGAGCCTCTGGGTTATGTATCTGTCCCTCCAGCACATCCTATTTCATTATGTGTTGAGGTTGACATCTCTCACTCTCACAGCTCCGATGGAATTGGGTTTTCTGGGATGGAGCATGTCCATTACTCCTGTGTTGGACATGGCCTTGTACAACAGGCATGCAACACCTCTGCATAGGCAGTATGTGACTGCATACAGCTGGGGTGTCTACAGCCAGGCAGCATATGACAAATATTTGAGACACTTTATCCTCTTGGTGAGGTACCTTTGAGGTCTTTCTAACTGCTGCAGGTGAGGGGTAAGGTACATCCCAAATGAGGCACTGTACTAGATTATGGGTCTGATAAGAGAACAGTATAGGGGCACAATGACCTCTGTTGACGTAGATGTGAATCCTTTCATGATACGGTGTCCAATATAGACAGTCTTCCTAGCCACGTTGGCAATGTGAGTGTCACATGACAGGTTACTGTCCACATGTGTCCCTATGTCCCTGATTACTCCTTCCATACATAATGGATTAACACCTATGTGGTAATTTGTGAGTACCTTGTTTGGTATTTGGTGAGACCTTCATACTGTCCAGTGTCTTCAGGATGGCTGAGTGGGGTTCCTGTGTGTGAGAGTGTAGTCTGTAGCATGCTACAGACTGTACAGCAGTTTTGCCTACGGTTAGTTGCACATGGGTGGTCTCCGATGCTTTGTGCAATGTCAGTTAACCGAACTTGTGGGTGTCTGTGCTGAATATGGATACCCCTCCCTCCTTTTATGTTTTGATCCAGGTTTTGGGGCCATAACGCATGATATGAGGTATAACCTGGTAGTGCTGGTGTGCTGTCAGGAGCCTTGCATGGACATCGATGTTCTCCATACTGGGGAGGGCCACGGGAGCATACATGTTGAGGTTTGCACATCTGGCATTGGGCAGAATTACCCTTATGTTTCTTTCCACTTATGTTTTCTATGGAGGTGGGTTAGTCTTTTCAGCCTTGCCTATGAAAGGCTCTATGGAGGTGGCAAGAGCCTTATCCAATATCCAGACGCCCAGGGGTAACAGGTGCAAGCCATCCCTGGCACAGCAGTGCGGATTGTCAAACATGACATCCCAAGCAGACAGACATTGGATCCCCTTGAAATGACACCAGTAATTGTGCCACTTGTTAAAGCTGATCATTCTGTGTTTGTACTGTGGCATCATTCTTGGTGAGGGTAGGATGCTGCACACAGTCAATGTCATACTGGCCTGGACTACATAATCGGAGAGCTCATCTATGTCTCTTTTCATGTAGTCTGGGGAGGTACATCTGAGGTCATTCACACCAGCATGGACAATGACTGCATCATATTTCTACTTGCTTTGGGGTGACCTGCATACTTGTGTTATGTGGCGTATTGTAGCAGCCTACAGGCAGCTTACTGTACCCTTTCCCTTGTTCAGTCTGGTGAGCGGGACAGCAGTGTGTCTGACTATGGAGTCACCTATTACAACTGTATCAGGCATGTTGTTTCTCCTTCTGGCCTGTGACTGTTTGACACACCAGCTTTGTGTACTATGTGTTGCATGTGCTATATTTGGAGGTAGTGGTTGCTTGGGTGTCTGCTTTGGAGGCCTCTGTTGATGTGGTGTGTTTGTAATTAGGGCCTCCAGGAATGTTTTTCTGTGTTTATGTCTTTGGTTTGCAGTTGTGATAGGTCTATGTGAGACTGGGTTTGTGGTGTGTGTGGTTACCTTCTCCTCCTGTCTAGTTTTGACAGTACTGAGTTGAGAGAGCTCAGCCTCCGGTTTGGATAAATGGTTGCATCTCTCACATATATTTGTATTTCTTGGGGGGAGATGAGGGTTGTCTGTGTACATGGGGCAGGTGTAACATTGCCTCAAGATTCACAGATTCAGCTTCTTGTAGCTGGCCTTAGTGGATTGTATGAGTGGACATATTTTATTGCCATACTACTGATCAGTGATTACTTCCCTTTTTATGTTTGCTATATCATGTAGTAGCTTCCTCATTCTCTTGCATGGTTTGGTAATGGCTGGAGTCCAGCATGCCAGATGTCTGCGTGTATGGCATTGTGTCTTGGTTTTATTTGGGATTGCATAATCCATGCATTCCTGGCAGTGTTCATGGAATGCCTGTATAACAGGTTCTGAGGTGTGGCCCATATTTTGCACCTGCACAGGGCCTTTAATGGATTCCACATCAGTTTGGAAGAGTGCAACTTTTGCTTTACACATGTTTTTCACTGTGGTTTTCTGGCCAGGGACTGTGGTCAGGATGTGTATATCTGGTGTGATTACTCTATGGTCTGGTCTTACCAGTGAGGGATACACTTCTCATCTTGTCATCCAGTACCCATGTTGCTGATTATCACATCCAGAATGCTTACCCCTCTTGTGGGAGTGGTACGTTGTTCCTGGGCATTTTGGTTTATGGATTCTAGGCACTTTTGTCCTACAGTGTTGGAACTAGAATAATGCTCCCAATCTATGTTTGGGTATTTTCAGTCACCCAATATAATGTGGTTTGGAGGGCTTGATATATTCATGTATTCCAACATAGGCCAAGTGCAGTTCCTGGTGTTAGGATGGTAGTCTGTAGCAGGCTATAAACTGGGAGGCAGTTTTAGCCACTGTTACTTGACCATGGCTAGTCCATGCTGCTTCTTGTTGTGGTACCAGCATGGGGGTGTGGTTATCCTTGACAATTATTGCTAGTCACCCTCCTTTTGTAGCTTGTTCCATGTTTTGAGGCTGTACAGCACAGTATGAGGTGTAACCTGGTAGTGGTAGGGTGCTGTTGTGAGCCTTGACCCAGTTTTCTGTTACAGGACAGATATCAACATTCTCCATACTGGGGGAGTTTAGACTGCATGCATCTTGCTGTTTAGACTTCTGGCATTGGGTGGCATTACATCTAGGTTCTTATCCCTTGTGATACCTATGGAGGTGGGTTTGTGTTTTGAGCCTTACCTATTCAAGGCACACTGTGGGTATCAACAGCCTTTGCCAGTATCCATATGGCCAGGACTGATAGGTGCACGCCACCCCTAGCAGGTGGAGCATCATGTCATGCTCAGCATGTCATCCCAGGCTGGCACATATTGGATCCCCTTTGACTAACAGCAATACTTCAGCCAATTATTGCAATTGATCATCTCATCGTCATATTGTGGCATCATGCTTGGTGAGGGTAGGATGTTAGTCAGGGTCATCAGGTTTGCATATACTACATGGTGTTACATTGCTTAACACATGGCATTCATGCCTCAGGTGGTGCTGCAGGGCTGCCTCTGTCGGATGCACATACTACACTCCCTGTACATGTTTGAGAGCAGGTTATGTCATTTTAGGCATCCCTGTTATTATATGAGTGAGTCAGAGAGGGGTATCATTCCCAGGGTTCCTACCGTGCCAGTGTATGTGCTATGCGTTGCCTCTTTGCCAAGGCCAGGGCATACTGGGCACACCTCCTTCTGCCTACTGGGGCAGGCTGAGGTTGTTCCTCCTCCGAGTCACACTCTGCCTGTGATGGCCTTGGCAATGGTGGGGGGCTGTTTGGCCCGGCCCTATGCTGGTCCTGCTGCAGTTGTTTTTGCAAGATCATATTATGTAGCATAGCACATACCATGACAATTTGGGTACATGTAGTTGGTGAGTACTGCAAGGCTCCACCAGATGTGTCCAGACACCGGAACCGTGACTTGAGCAGCCCAAACACAAGCTCTATTACATTACGTGTTTGTGTGTGTGCCTCATTATGGCGTTCCTGTTGAGGTTTGTGTGAATTTCTGATGGGTGTCATCAGCCACGGCTCCAGTGCATAACCTGCATCCCCCACTAGGTGCCCATGTGGGATGTCCCCATTGGCAAATGTCTGGTACAGCTGAGTCAAATGCCAGATATGGGAATCATGGTAGCTCCCAGGGCAGCCAGCACACACATTCATTATTATGCCCTGGGCATCACACATGACCTGGCAGTTGATGGAGGGGAAGCCCTTGCGGTTAATGTAGACCCTACCCTGCTCACTGGCTGGTGCTTTGATGCGTATGTGTGTGCAGTCTATTGCACCCACTACCTCAGGGTATTCCGCTATTTGCTGGAAGAGACGCATATTGCTGGCCAATACCTCACGGGCATTGGGGAAATATACATGATCACCGACATGTGCTGACATGACAACCAGGAACTGGTGCAGCACCCTGGAGGCTGATGCCTGTGATATCCCCATCATATCACCACTTGGTCTCTGGAAGGTACCTGTTGCTAGTATTCTTAGGCCAACACATACCTTGGTTTCCACTGGGATGGGTTCCCCTCTGTTGGTTCTGTGTGTGAGGCGTGGCCTGCACAGCTTGACAATTTGCTGCAGGAGGTCTCTGTCCACTCTGTAGCGCTCCACTATCTCCAGCTCATGTAACCCATGGTAGGTGACCCTGGGCCTGTACACTCTTCTCCGTCTCCTCACTGTGGGTTGTCTGGCACCATTTGCATTGTCACCACCCTCAGCAAGTAGCCTATGTCTCCTTATGACAGCTATGGCAGCCCCTAGCATTTCTGCTCTGAGTTCAGCTTTTTCAGTTTTCACTTCTAATAGCTTACTCATGTCTTGCAGTGTCTCTTGAGAGAAACATCCTGCACTGCTGTTTGCAGAGTTTTAAGTGCTTGGCTAGGCTACTATTCTGCCTGTGTAATTGCCTGCTTCTAATTGTTTTCACCTGCTAGCTCCAGCAGTATTCCCTGCTAGCTTCCTACTAATTCTGTTGCTTCCTGTTTCCTTTCTGTTTCCTCAGGGGGGAGCAATGCACATACCAGCAGAAACACGCTCACAGTGGCTTACATGCGTGCACACATGCTTACACCATTTAGAATCTTGTTATTCGGGTTAAAACACGCGCACACCAGTGCAAACAGTCTTACACGTCTGCCAACAGGATCCCACATGCTCAGTCTGCCTTACACGCGCGCACACTGCCCTACTCACGCCTCATGGCGTGCACACATGCGCATGCACGCCCAGCAAGAAACTTTAGTGTAAGCAACAGTGTACACCTTCCATTTCTTGACTTTCCCATGCTTATCTTGTGGCACTCCTCTTTCCATGATATGTGTCTGACATCTGTCATATAACACTGACCTCCAATGAACTGCATTTCTTTCTGCCATTCCCCCCTGTGATGTCACCTATCTCCTACTCTATTCCTCCCCCTTATGTATCTCTTACACTACTCAGAATGTGCTCATTTGCTATGTGACAGTGGAATTCAGTATCCTAACACTCATTTACATCAGATTGCCTACTAATGCTTAGTTACATGTCTTAGGCTCAGCTTCCCCCCGTAGCAACCACTAAACAGTGGCCATGTTGTTTTTGGTCTGCTGGTCCCTGCATTGTAAATTCATGTATTGCATAAAACCCACATTTGTGGGTTTATAACCTTCATTTTTATGTTTTATATAGTGCAGCCCGTTTGCGCGAGGCTGCGCTGCATTTAAACATCGGCGATCGCCAAAAAAAAAAAATATTTATTTCTCATATTTGCATCGGGGTACCTTGCCAATGGCCACATATTTGGCCATTGGCATGCTGCCTGACACATATGCACCCTTTATTTGGAGCTGACATGGCTCCATTGTGTTTTTTGCAGAAACGTACTCAGTTGTCAACTGAGTACATTTCTGCAGCTAATACGGCTCTTACACGGGCTGCTTTGGGCTTCCTGGATCGCTAATCTACCTCATTTGCATGCCTTTCAGCTGCAAGTGAGGTGATTAGCATATCCACGCCCACTCCGTGTAAGAGACGTTTTAGCTGGTCTCTTACATGGAATTTCGGGCTGTTCCTGGATCGCGAGGGCTGCATGGAGTCTTATACTACTCTTAGACTCCGTGCAAGCCTTCATGAATCCTGCCCAATATTAAATACATTTAATTTGGACATACCCCAACCTTAACTTCTGAGAAATAACTGCCTCACTCTATTGCATTTCAAAAAAGCACATTCTACATTTTCACAGGATTCACAGTACTCAGCTGTAAAACATGATCAGTCCCATTGTATTCATTAAAACAGAATATTCTTTTGCTTAAATAAAATAGTCACTAGTGCAGTCATACTTTAGATTTCAGCTATAAGCTGAAATTGCATGAGTCTATCTACACATTTATATTTGTGTTTATTTCCAGCATGTCATAACTGAATGTGTAATGTTTTCTGGGACAACTGAGTCAACCATTTTTTGTCACTCCAAGGCTAGTACCTAACCATGATCCTTATAAGAATGGGAAAACAATATTATTCTAGTTGCAGGCACGATATAATAAAATGTAATTTTATTAGACTATGTAAGTCTTACTTGTTGACATTAATGTTTTCTTACAAGAATGATGAACCCCTTCTCTCCAAATAAGTAGGAGTAAGAGAAAACCATATTTTCACCAATGGCAATGAAGCCTGCAATGCATATATAATAATACACGCCTCTGTTTGCATACGTGCTTAGTGATTTCACCATACAGGAAAACTTCTGTAGCTTACCTTAACTGAGTTTCCAGTTAGAATCTAGGAGATTCCATAGCAGTCTGTGATACATAAAGATGAATTTCATACTAAGAAATCTAATTTCCAGTGGTCTTTTATTGTTAATGTTGAATGTAAAATTGAAAGTGTCTCTAAAAATGTATTCCAAACATGTATTGCATCCAGCAAATCAACAAAACACCATTTTTCTTAAGTATTTATAAATGATAAAATATTTATAGTTTATGATATTACTACCATAAGAGTTATCGCTCAGCATACAATAGTGCTAAATCAGGATATTATTTATACTTTTAAAAAGGCAATGCAGCATAAGATCTGTAGGTATTTGTATCATTCCTTCACCATCAATAAAACTGTGTACTGCTGGGGTGAATTAATGGTTTCATAAAATGGCTGCAATATGTTTATGCAATGGAAGATGGTAACTCTGTGATTAAGTTCTCTGCATCACACATCCAAAGCCTAAAGATCAATTATGACTTGTAATCACCATCTGAGTGGCTATTCCATGTTCTCCCTATATCTGGAATTTCTCCAGATGCTCCAATTTCCTTTCGCCTCCCTAAAATGGTGGGTGACTGATGACTCTAACTTTTTATATAATTCCTTTACCTTTGCTCTTGTGATATAGGTCTTAATTGGAAACTTTACATAATGACTAGCTAATGTACTTGTAAACAAATTAATAAAATTAAAGCAATGTTTGGCATCAAAACTCATGTGTCTGACATGTCATTTAACATTGTCAGTCTACATTCCACTCTATTTCATGTGGATTCATCTTTACGGTACATTGTGATCACCATGAGTGTATCTGAATTTTAATCTTCACATAAAAGATATGTTTACCTTTACTAGGCAGAGTTGTTTTGCACTAGACAAGTGTAAGTGATGTAAAGGCTCTACCAATAACAAGGCATAAGTCAAGCAACAAAATTTTTTCTCCAGAAAAAAAGAGCCTGTAGGAGATTCCAACATGATCTAAATTAACACTGCTTTCTGTCAGATTAAATGAGTGTTTCATTCAACAAAGACCCTAAATAAAGAAGAAAAGGTATTTTCTTTAATGTTTGTTATCTACCAATGTGTAAAGAAAATTCCTGATTTGACAAATGCCCTGAATCAAGGCTAAACATTATCTTCTTTACTATTTATTATATACTGAATAGCCTCTGGAGTTGCTATTTAACTATAGTCTAAAACAGGTTTTGTGCCACAAGAATGAAGAACTGCAACAGTCATCCCCTTCATATAGGTGGACCATCAACAGATTCTGGAAATTACAAATTCATTAGTCTGACTAGTCTTATATGCAACACCATGGAAAGAATTATAATGGAAATGCTCAAGAAAGACATAGGAAAACTTCAAGCACTAGATCCATCCCAGTTTGGGTTTGTCAAAGGAAGGTCATGCCTACTAAAGCTGGTGAAATTCTTTGAGAAGGTCACTAAGGCAATGGATTAGGGTAAAACAGTGCATACTGCCTACGATGGCCTGGCTATGGCCTCATCAGTTTGGCACACTGATATCTGCTGCTTTGAAGTTATGGATATAGTTGTCAAAGGCCTTGTGGTTGTCTTTAGCCTGTGAGGCTATGTTGACCTTGTAACTGGCTTTGTTGGATTTACATAGTCCACTTAGCTAATTAGCACATTGTCACTGCCCTTTAATTACAACAACTGTTACAAAAAGAAATAATCATACTCACGTGAAATAGTGAAGATAAGTGGCAAACTGAGTCTGGGGGTAACTCAGAGCAAAACCAAAAAAGACTGGAATGAATTCACTCTGTAGATAGTTTGATTTGTCAAACAAGTATTCATATGTGATCCATGAATCTAACAGGAGAAACAACCACTGCTCTGAAAATCATTTGGACATTGTGCTGAAGGGACTGGACAGGAAATGTTTCATTTTGGTGCTTGTGCATTTGTGGACATATTGCTGAAGCAGTCAGTGGGGGAAGTGTTTATGCATATGTGGGCGCACTGCTGAAGGGATCATTGGGGAAATGTTTCATTCTGGTGCTTATGCATACTTGGACATACTGCTGAAAGGATTGGTGGGGGAAGTGTTTCATGGGTGAGTTTTCACTCCATGGCCAGGTTACTCCTCCCATTTTCCCTCCATCAATCAACCACAGTGCCATATGTCCTATCTTTCAGGGTTGATCTAACTATTCACCTACGCATAACAATACTCTCAGCCAGGCATGCTATTAAAAGTGTTTTTTTTTAATTTCGCTCCTAGGGTTGCCACCTTTCATTACGGCCAAAAGCAGACCAAGACCACATGCTTTGTACCTCCTGTGATGCTGCCAGCCCAGCTAGCTGGAATTTTGTAAATAATTCTATGTTATTTGTGAATATTTCTATGATTTATACAGAACTGTATGTTATGTACTGAGCTTCAAGAATGTAACCACAGTGTACCCTACTGGAACAGAACAGAAATGTATATAAACTATCAGTGCACATGTATGTTTTAATAGTTGAAGCTAGAACGTACATAGTTAATTTGCAAAACTACAAGAAAATAAGTTGGAATCAAAATGTTTATGATTGTGTTATCTCTCAGTTTCAGTGCAGCAAGCAGACACAATGCCTAGAGCTAGAAGTTTGTATATTGTCTTGAAGCTAATTGTTATTACTAGGTTTAAAATGCAAAGTGTTTTATTGCTTCTTAGCAGCTGTACATCTGAGAGATATGTACTTCTCACACAGAGATGATAACATTCTGTGGGTATCTGTCAGCCTGGGAACTGAAGGCATATGAAAAAGAGTGATGTCATTCAAGTTGACCCAGCAGTAATGTTTGATAGTAATTTAAGAACTCTCTCAGAGAAAGACTGTGCATTTTGTATCTTATTTTGGACCTAGAAACATCCATTCAGCACTTCTGCATCTGCCTTGCTCTGTAGGTAAGTCTAGGGTACAATCATTTCTTTTAGCTATAGATAGCAATATAGTAAAGGTTAGTTTAGACATTTTCTGTATTTATTTGAGACTGTCCTGCAATGTTGTTTTAAAATATTCCTGTGATTCTGAACTCTATAGTTACTGGGTTATTTGAGTATTGTCTTGTTCTTTTATTATTTATTATTAAATATATTTAAACCTATATTTTTGGCTGATATTTGTGAGACATATTTAAGCTCTTACAGTACTTGAATATGTATTTGGTGACACTGTGCAGGCCACTCCTAAATAGCCTTGGTCTTGGTCACACTTACAACTTGGATAATAGTAACATTACACAGCAGGATTGGTCTCCCTTTGTAAGGGCCTTAGAGTAGCTGATAAGTAGTCATTGGTGGCAGTGATAACTACTTTATAGTCTGGGCAGAAGGGGTCATAGCTAGTAACCCTGTGCCAGCCTTCCCCAGGAGTAGCTCTGTGTTTGTATATAAATCAAATCTCAAAGTGTGTGTGTGTGTGTGTGTGTGTGTATGTGTGTGTGTGTGTGTGTGTATGTGTGTGTGTGTGTGTGTGTGTGTGTGTGTGTGTGTGTGTGTGTGTGTGTGTGCCAACTACTTGGGCAGGGACATTAAGTACTGGTTGGACAAAGAGGGTGCTGGAAGTTTTGGCTTGACCACTCGGCTGAGGTCTTAACCCTATAGCTGTGCCAGTGGGGAGTCTTATTGGGGATCTGGAGAAAGAGGGAGAAACCAGCCCCAGACTGATTGTGAGCTCTGTGTGCTCTTAAGGAAAATTGTACTTTACTGTGTGTGTACTTGTCATCCTCCCATTGTATACATCCCTCACTGTTGCCAGTGGTAAGGATTGAGGCTCCTTGATTACTGGAAAAGTGCAGGAGCATCACACCTCCCATAACTCAACCCATCTCCTCCCCCTCCCCACCCATGTTTCTGTCTGTTTTATGATGGCACTGTCATGTCAGGTGAGGAGGAATGCCCTCTTTTCCAT